>NW_017670576.1:182453-218909 GCF_001879085.1 Nicotiana attenuata | reverse complement strand
GTCACAAAGACTTGTGTGTACCTACTCCTTGAAGGAGTCCGTATTGTTCGTGAATCCACTCTATTACAAATTCTCTTATTTACATCCTCTTGTGGAATTAAGTTCTATAAATACGTCCTTGAATGGAGTTATAACTCTAGGATTAATACTTCCCACTTTCTTTTCCTAAATTCTTAACGAGGGACTATACCTGATGAATTTCTTACAGAATATTTTATTGAAATGGACAACATCTGCCCACTTGTGCCTATGCATGCACCGTCGTAAAGTTTACCTATGTGGTGTCGAGTTCCATGTAAAGCATCCCAGTATTGCGATCCTTCTCGAGTCACTCTTTTACCCAGTTGTGTATATGGCTTATGTAGTTTGAATAGTCAATCTACTCTCTTGCGAATATCATCATGAAAGCTTCTCATTGCCTAGTAACATAAGAGCATACCTTAACACCTATCACATGAGTGCATGTCAATTGAAATGGTCACCGTGTGCATAAAGTCTCTCCGAAAATTGGGATCCTCACATCCCCGTCATAGGAAGATATTGTGTCGCCATAACTTTCGTGTCCACTTGGGACATCCCGTAGTAAGAAGCTCAATTTGCCCTAGTATCGTGGTTTCTCGTGGCATGGTCGTATATTGCAGTTGGGAGTTAATATAGCAAAAGCATGTCCAGCTCATAACAAATGTTTATTTTCTCTTTACACCTCCATAACATGTGTTAATTGTGTTCTATGACGCCGAGGCTTCTAACATTCGGGCACAGGAAATCTCCATTGCTGCTGAATTCAAATTATTATGTGCTCTCGATCACGCCACGTGACAATCCCGGAAAGAAACTCTCGAGGAACTGCATGCTCGTGGTTTTAACCTCTCAGCTGATATTAAAAAGGAAAAAACTTCGGAGGATGAGGCNAAACCTTCCATGATCATTTTATACTATCCCGTTGGGTTACCACCTCACTTCAAGTTCATTAAGGGTTGATAGCATGTCGCAATTGCTGAGATTGAATGATCTCCTTTCGATAATGGATTATCTACACATGTGCTAGTTCAACAATCTGCTTATCAGTCTAACTCTCGCCTTTGGTTTTGGGTTGACCAAGGAGCAATACACCTAGTAACACATTCGTATGCCAAAACTTTTCTCTCAATCAAGTCTTATAGCGTCTCCGAATTTGGATGGTAATAGTTTGTTGTGTAGAAGTGTGCTATAGTGCTTTATTGTGAAGTTGAGTTGCTAAACATAATTGGATTTTTGAATTCTAGAGCTATACATCACGTGACTTCATACAGAGATCTTCTTTCAAAAATGTAGCTTCTCGTAATCGCTTTATATTGCCACCATTCCTAGTGGTTACAATTTAAAGGTTACTTCCATAAGGCTCTCTCACTTTCTTTTAATTTGTCTTGCATCATCTGTTGTTTACCCGTAATCTTCGATGCGATATTATCTCAATGTCTCGACTAGTTATCCAACTATATGATCTGATTTGATCAACCTCACTTTTATGTACTCTACAAGCGCCCTGAGAGTGGGCAAATTTCTCCTTTTCTACAGACTTCTAATGTCTTCAACTTGGTTTAAGCTTGTTGGTTCCAAATGGTGCTCATTAGTTTTGCTACCCTACTATCTATTTCATCTAATAACTCTCATTGTAAAATTCATTTATGTTTCATGGCATCAAAGAGGAAGTCTTATAGCATTATGGATGGGGACATATTCCTTTTGTTAGAACAAATAAATATTGCTGGTATTCCTTGTAGATGCTCTTCTAACAATCATCTACATGCTCTACTTGTCCCTATGACTAGATAACTTAGGTTACTCCTCCCTGATAAATGCATTAAGACGTCTCATTCTTTCAAACTTATCGATGTGGGCACTTTGAGGCCTTGTTATTATACCAACTCGTAATGGTTTTAAGTACTCTCCTGCCATTGTTGACGATTTTCTAGGACTACGTGGGCTTGTCTAATGGGTTTCAAAAGTAATGATTTTCCTTAAAGTTCAAGCTGAAATTGTCCTGATTTAAAACTTAAGTGTGTCCCCTTTTCAAAAGTCTTAAATGGGTCGGATTGGATGGGTTACATGGCCTTCTTCTCACTCGGCTTCTACGATTATTGACAACGTCATTGTCATGTGCGGGAAATTTTGCTACCCTTGGCATTTCACCTCCTTAAGGAGGATAGGAGTTTTAATTGTCTTTCCTCCCGAAGCGTTACGTCAACCATTAAAACCCCTCTAACCAATACATGATTTCACCCCTATGGTAGGATGTCCTAGCTATGTGGTTTCACTCGTGAAAGGTTGAGATTAGATGCCTTCAGATTTTTGCACATATCATGAGCATATTGATTTGGAAGACAAGTTGTCGTATCTTTAGTTCTCTCATATACGATCAACTATCAGGAAGGGTTAAGCTGTTTGAAATATGATAATCTCATAAGTTTTCAACTTCTTTTCATCCTCATGGGCTTGTGGCATAGGTTCCTTGTGTCAGTTAATGTTAAGAGTGTAATTCAACTTCATGTATTTTGAAACCCATATCGCATTCAAGGTGCCAGAGTATTCTTATTCTTGATAAACGGATTTTCCCTACACTCTAGAAGACGAATGGTTCACGTACTTGAATATTACTCCTTAATGGTTCCTATTGCCAATGTACGAGTTACCCCTATGCCCTACTTGTCTAATAATTGAATCGTCACAATGATTAACCATGTCAGTATTGTTAGTAGTAATCTTTGTGTCTCTTAGCATATAACCTCATGAAATACTCTGCTCAGCACATTAATGGATTCCTAAATAATTCCATCCTGATCTTGAACTCTATTGTTCCTTCTTGTATTAAATCCATTGGGTATTGTAAGTTCAGACAAGTCAAAGATAAAGCTTCGCAGTGTGATCGCATATATATTTTATAGGTAATTTTATGGTCAGTTTATGATAGCACATCTTAGAGTAATTGTTGAAGGTCATCAAGGGTTTAGTGTGAGTGTTCGCCTAGAGATTAGAGTTTTGGAGGGTGAACAGGTTATTATCAATATTTTCCCCTGAAGATGTTATGTGAGTTGATAATAAAGGTTGCATAAGTGTATTCCACATTAGGCCGCACTAGGAGTATGAAGTTTCCCCATAGTTGTTCGCCATATATTTTGTGTTTTCATATGCCTATGTCTAAGAAGGAAGGTGGAGATAAATTGTGTATCATTCCGGTGGAAATATTGAAGGTGAATTTAATGGATAGTTAGCTTATGCGAGATGTCTACTTGTCATCCTTGTTAGGTAAGTTTGGGGGTGGAAATTGCTCCCGTGAATGTGTTCTGGCGAAGTCTGTAGGTATAAGAGGCCACATTGAAGGCCGAGAGTGTTGTGGAAATAAAATATTTTCTCTTGATTGTATAGCATTGGTTTTGATTTGAAATGTACCTTCTAGGTGTTATGATTTAAAAATGTGCTGTCCATGTCCAGGTATCATCGTGATAAAGTAGTGTTTGTAATGCTGAGGTTCTTGTTATTGATATATACATTATGGTGCTTTGTCGAGTTGTGGATGTGTTTTTACGATGGTTTTGGTGGTTCTCTGGCAGGTGGATAGGCCTAGTTACAAAGGAGACTCTGCTGAAATTTTTGAAAAATTTGGGAGTTAGTCAAAATTTAGGGACTTGAGGTAGGTGAGAAAAGAGATTTACTGTATTAAGCGTTTAAGTCGGACTCTACTCCTCATTCGAGGACGAATGATCCTGGGGGGGGGGGGGAGAGAATGTAAGGCCCCGAAAAATTTCACTAAGTAATCTAGGATTTCGTGATGCCACGTAGGCTAATTATAATACTTTATGTGCTATTAACATGGTGGGCATCAATTGGATTTGGTAAACAAGTATAGGAGTCATATATTAAGTAAGGTGGGGTCCAAGGAGAGTCCTAAGTGTAAGCCAAATGGGAAAAATTTCATAATAGGCTAAGATTCCAAATGAGTTTGCACAAGTCCCTAATTTGAAAAAGCACATCTAAATATGTATAAGTTTTTAGGCAGTGAATAACCTATCAAATGAAAGGTCATTGAGTCTAGTTTCCAACGCTTCAAGCCGTACGTCATTTGGACATTCCTACACAAAGTTATAATCAAATTACTAAAGGCTGGAAAAATGCGATCCTGTGTCAGATATGCGATCGCAAAAACCATTACGCGGTCCGCATACTTGATTTGCGATCACAAATCTGGTCGCAAACTGGACCTGTGTAGCCCAGTTTAGGGCACCGAGTTTTGCGACGCGTTTGCGGCCAGTATACCCATTCTGCGGTCCATTATGCGATCGCGGACCCGCATTCGGAGGGTTAATCTTCCTATTTTTATAACCCGACCCCATTTTAATACATAGTCTTTGGGGCTTTATTTGGGGTCATTTTTCCACTGATTTTAGAGAGAGTTGAGAGCATTTTAGAGAGAGAAGGAGGAACCCAATATTCAGTCATCCAATCTTGCATCAATCTTCAAGAATCACAGAGCCCAATCACAAGTTCTTCATCTAAGAGGTAAGATTCTATACATTAGGCTTTAATTTCGAGTTTGGGGTATAGGATGGGGTATTGAGGTATGATTCTTGGGTGTAATACTATTATGTATACATGCATGTACAAAGTAGGCTTGTGGAAAGATTGTTGAACATAAATAAGTAAAGATTGGGTTGGGAAATGAAGGAAACCTTGTAAAAGAGATTTGAAATCAAGATGCTCATCTAGTATTTGATAAAATGCTCAAATGAGCTAAAACCATGAATACCTTCCTAATTTGTGTTCAATTTTGTTATGTCTCAAAGTAGATTGGGATTGCTAGAATTTTCGGAACGTTGTAGTAACTTAAGGAAAGCTTAAACAAGGTATGTATGGCTAACTTTAACCTTTGTAAAGTCACCCTGTTTGGTGTACGAGTAATTGGTATGCATTTCTTATGTGGACTATTTTTGAATTTTGTTTGCTTCACGGGTGTTAGGGCAAGATGGCCTATTTCATGAATTCTTGTGACTAAAATGCCTTGAACATTGTTGGTTAACGTTCCTATATGACGGTGTGAATAAATGCCAACAAACCAAGTGCGTGTAAGAATGTGTTTATGTGGTAAGGGATGTGAAATAAATGATGGAAAGAAGTAGTGATTGACGTAATTGAAACAACTGTGGTAACATGATGTGTGGCTTGTGGTGGGCAATTATCGTTGTGACTTAAATTGTTATTGTTGTTGTGAAATGATATTCGGGATGGCCTGAAGCCATGTGATTGAACTGTGAACTATTGTTGTTGTGTTAAATGTGAATGTCCGGTGGGATCGGGTTGCGCAACGCAACGCGAAGTTATAAGGTGTGGGTTGTGGTGATAAGGGTGGCCGAGGTAATAAGGGTGGAAAAGTGATCATATTCACTATTGAAATGAAAATGTATGAAACTCTTGAGTATGAAATGATGTTGAAAGGGAAAAAGGAGAGATTGTGAAACTTGTTGGCTTTGGTTGTTCCTTCCTGCGCATTTGATTATTGATTCTATTACTGTTTGTTATCTGTGTATTGATTGATTTTACTTGGGGTAAAGTTTGTTCATACATACCAGTACAATTCAAATGTACTGACGTCCCTTTTTGCCGGGGGCGCTACATTCTTGTTATGATTGTAGGTGGTTCTATAGCAGGTACTCGAGTCCACCGACAGTAGCACCTCCTCCACTTTCCGTCAGCTGTATTGGTGAGCCCCTTTCCTCTCGAGGCCCTGCGTGGCTCATGCCACTTTTCTTCTCGGAGCCTTATTTTTGGTATTTGTGTAAGGTATAGCCGGAGCCTTGTTACCGACATGTAAGGCCCCGGAAATTTTCGCTAAGTAATTTAGGATTTCGTGGTGTCACGTAGGCTTATTATAACATTTTTATGTGCTATTAACATGGTGTACATCCATTGGATTTGGTAAATATGTGTATAAGTCTTATGGTAAGTAATTTGGGGTCCAAGGAAAGGCCAAAGTCTAAGAAAAATTGGAAAAGTCCATAATAGGCAAAAATTCCCAACGATCTTGCACTAGTCCCTACTTTGAACAAGCACATCTAAATATGTATAATGTTTTATGTGATGAATAACCTACCAAATGAATGGTCTTTGAGTCTAGTTTCCAATGCTTCAAACCGTTCGTCATTTGGACATGCCTACGCAAAGTTATGATCAAATTACCAAAGGCTGGAAAACGCTATCCTGTGTCAAATCTGCGACCGCATTCCTGTCGCATTGTTGACTCTGCGGTCGCATTTCTGTCGCAGACTGGGCCAGTGTAGCCCAGTTTTGGGCGCCAATTTTGCGGTGCATTATGCGGCCAGCATTCACGTTCTGCGGTCCATTCTGCTATAGCAGAATTGACATCGGAGGGTTAATATTCTAATTTTTATAACCCTACCCCATTTCAATATATAGCCTTTGGGGCTTCATTTGGGGTCATTTTCTACTGATTTTAGAGAGAGGTGAGAGCATTTTCGAGAGAGAAGGAGGAACCCAACATTTAAATCATCCAAACTTGCATCAATCTTCAAGAATCAAAGATCCCAATCACTAGTTCTTCATCTAAGAGGTAAGATTCTATACCCTAGGTTTTAATTTCGAGTTTGGAGTATAAGATGGGTTATTAAGGTATGATTCTTGGGTGTATTAATATTGTGTATACATGCATGTTCAACTTAGGTTTATGGGAAGATTGTTTAACATAAATAAGTAAAGATTTGGTTGGGGAATGAAGGAAAACCTTGAAAAAGAGATTTGAGATTAAGATGCTCAACTAGTATTTGATAAAATGCTCAAATGAGCTGAAACCATGAATACCTTTCTAATTTGTGTTCAATTTTGTTATGTTTCAAACTAGATAGGAATTGCTAGAATTTTTGGAACGTTGTAGTAACTTAAGGAAAGCTTAAATGAGGTATGTATGGCTAACTTTAACTCTTGTAGGATCCCCCTTGTTGTGACGAGCATACAGTATGTGTACCTTGTATGAGAATATGTGAATTGATTGCCTTAGTTGATTTCCATACCACCAAGTTATATGTGATTGTGAGAAGTGATTTGATTTGCCTATCTTGTTATGTGCAAAGTTTGTAAAAGCTTGAGGATGTCGACATGGAAGTATGTATTTACTTATATGAACTATTTGTGAATTCTTGTGATTTATGTGCCTTGAATGTTGTTGGTTAAGTCTTACGATATGATGGTGCAAGTAAATGGAAACAAACCAAATGTGGGTGTGTGATTGTGAAAGTGTTATGTGGTAAGAACTGAGAAACAAATGATGGAAGGAAATCGTAAATGATGCACTTGGAACAACTGTGGTAATAACATATTTGGCTTGTTGTGGGTAATTATTGTGGTGACTTAAATTGCATATGAGTTGTTGAATATGATGAAGTGGTATTTATGGCTACGGAAATTCTTGTGAATTGTTGTGGTTGTTCTTGAGGATTGTTGTTGTTATTCTTTGTAAATTGTTGTTGTTGTTGTTCCTTGAGGGTCATTGTTGTTGTTTCTTGAGGATTGTTGTTGTTGTTCTTGTGAATTGTTGTTGTTGTGTGTTGTTTGTGAATTGTGATTGTTCGGTGGGATCGGGTTGCGCGCCGCAACACGAAGTAATAAGGTGTGGGTTGTGGTGATAAGGGTGGCCGAGGTAATAAGGTTGGAAAGCGATCGAAATCGCTATTGAAATGAACTATGAACAAATTGTGAAATTATTGATGTGGAAATGTGGAAGGGGAAACATGAGAGATTGTAAAGTGTTGAATTGCTCTTTCTTTGTGGATTTGATTGTTATTTCATTGCTGTTATATGTTGTTTGTGAAGTAGAGATTGTAAAACTTGTTTGACTTTGATTGTTTCTTTCACGTGCATTTGATCGTTGATTCTATTGATGTCTGTTACTTGTGTGTGTTATTTGATTTTACTTGGGGTGAAGTTTGTTTATACATACCAGTACAATTCAAATGTACTGACGTCCCTTTTGCCGGGGGCGCTACATTCGTGTTATGATTGTAGGTGGTTCTATAGCAGGTACTCCAGTCCACCGACAGTAGCACCTCTCCACTTTCCATCAGCTGTATTGGTGAGCCCCTTTCCTCTCGGGGCCCTACGTGGATCATGCCGCCTTTCCTCCGGAGTTTATATTGGTATTTGTGTAAGGTATAGCTGGAGCCTTGTTGCCGGCATTTCCATATTATTCTTCAATTGTATTTAGAGGCTCCGTAGATAGGTTGTGGGTAGTGTCGGGCATGGGGATTTAAAAATTGAAATATTGATGTTTGGCAATGATGTATAAAACTTCTAATACCTTTAATATTGCGAATGAAGTTGCTAATGAAAATGAAATGGAAATTGTTAATGATATGTTTATAGAATTTTATTAATGGAGTCCATCTCCTATTTATTCATTAGTTAGCTTGGGTAGAATGAGATCTAACAGGCTTGCTCGGTCGGGTTTACTCGGTTGAGCGCCGGTTGCGCTCCTCGGATTTTGGGGCGTGACAAAACTTGGTATCCGAGCCTAAGGTTTTAAAGTGTCCTAGGGTGTCTCGGAGCCGTGTCTAGTAGAGTCCTTCTTATCGGTGTGTTGTCGACCACATCTATAAGTTGGAGGCTATTCAGACATTTAGGAATTTCACCCTTCTTTGATACTCAATAGAGCTCAAGTTAGGAAGCTGATTTCCTCTCTAAGTCTTATTCTCAAGATTGGTACTTTTGATACCATACTCCGTGAATTTGAAGCATGTAAGGAGGGATTGATCCCACCATTGAGTCCGAGTGGATTACCCAAGGACTTGTTAGAAGAATGTGTTGAGCCATGGAGGGATTGGTAGAACTTGTTGTTAAGGGGAGTACCCTTGTTCCTACTAATGTCACTGAACCACCAGATCATGTAGTATATCATCAGTATGTAGGGCTAAAACCCCGTCTTTTAGAAATTGAGCTTCCTCGGTGCCCGCGTAAATGTTATAAGTTCAAAATATAAGCGATGCAGTACTCGTTTTATTATGTTAAGCGAATTATTGTTGTAAAAATGTATGTGGTAGGTACTTCTTCATGTGTTTAATATGTTATTCTTATTAAATGAGGATATATGAAGAATGTGAACTATGTGCTAAAGTGCCTAGACTTCAGGTCAAGTTTAAATTGAGATTTGATGCCAAATTGTGTGAGAAAAGAAAACTCATTATGGTTAATTCCTCCAAAATGTCCTTACGTGTACCAAAGGTATTTGATTGATTGTGTCTGGTTCTTGGTAATGTATAAAGATATTTGGAAGTGAAGTAAGTGACTGTGTAAATGTGGTAAAACTGAATGTTGGATTCTTGCTGTTGTTGATACTTTACATGAATTGGTGTTGTGACCCGATGTTGTGAAAGATGCATTCCAATATGATCAATGTGCTATTATTGACAACTTAAAAAAAAACGGTGCAAGGAATATGAATCATGTATTGAAATGCTAAGACCTTAAATTGAAATTGGAGATGCATATATTATGTCAAACTATGTGAAATCCTCTGTGTATAGAGATGTTGAAATAAGTCAAATGACTTTGAGAAATAGAGTATGGCCAATGTGTCGAGAACTCGAATTGTAATATTACCTGGTGATGCTTATGACATGAGGGAATATGAAACAGATTATGATATTGATGTGAAATATGCGGAAGTGATGTGAAATGCGGGAAATAAGAGATTGTGTTATGAAATGCGGCCTAGTGCCAAGTATGATGTGATAATTATGGCCCCAAGTGTCGATGGACTAATATACGTGAAAATGGCATGATTCTTTTATTTGATAATGTGGTGATCATTTAAAGTGTTTGATTTGTACTTGTGATTTCCTTGTTATTGTATGAAACGCATAGGTGTATAATTTGATACGTGAGCCCTATGGAAGGGCCATGAAATGTAGCCTAGAGGTATGGAAATTATGTGAAAGCTATGTGATCCCTTTTTATTTGGTAATGTGGTGATTGTTTAAAGCTTTTGTTAAACCCTTATGATTTCCTTGTCTTTGCATAGATATGTTCTTAGAATGAATCTAAATTACAAAATATTTCATGCACATGCTCTTTGAGTTAGACGTATTATTCACAAAGTCTCTCTATCACAGTTCTCTTACTTACACCTTCCTATGGAATTGAGCTCTATAATTATGTTCCTGAATTGAGTTATAGCACTATTGATACTTCCCACTTGCTTTTCCTAAATTCTCAACAAGGGACTATTCCCGATGAATTTCTTACAGAAACTTTTTATCTAAATGGACAACATCTGCCCACTTGTTCCCGTCATAGGAAGATATTGTGCCTCCATAACTTTCGTGTCCACTTGGGACATCCCGTAGTAGGAAGCTCACCTTGTCCTAGTATTGTGGTTGCTTGTGGCATGGTCGTATATTGCAGTTGGGAGCTAATATAGCAGAAACATGTCTAGCTCATAACAAATGTTTATCTTCTCTTTACACCTCCAACATGTGTTAATTTTCTCAAGTAAAAATCCATGAAAAAACAAAACTCACTATGAACATCTGCAAACCCTCCATGATTATTCCATACTATCTCATTGGGTTCTCATATCACTTCAAGATTCATCAAGGGTTGATAGCCTGCCGCAATTGCTGAAATTGAATGATCTCTTTCCGATAATGGATTATCTACACTTGTGCTAGTCCAACGATCTGCTTATCAGTCTAAGTCTCGCCTTTTGGTTTTGGGTTGGCCAATGAGAAATACACCTAGTAACACATTCGTATGTCAAAACCTTTCTCTCAGTCAAGTCTTATAGCATCTCCCCATATGGCTTGTAATAGCTGGTTGTATAGAAGTGTGTTGTAATGCTTATTATGAAGTTGAGTTTCTAAACACAATTGAATTTTTGAATTCTAGAGCTATAAATAACATGACTTCATATAAAGATCTTCTTTCAAAAAAAGGGTAGCTTCTCGTAATCGCTTTGTATTGCCACCATTCCTAGTGTTACAATGTAGAGATTACTTCCATAAGGCTCTCTCACTTCCTGTAATTTGTCTTGCATCATGTGTTGTTTACCCATAATCTTCTATGATATATCATCTCAATGTCTCGACTAGTTATCCAACTATATGATATGATTTAATTAACCTCACTTGTATGCACTCTACAAGCGCCCCGAGAGTGGGCAAATTTTTCCTTTCCTACAGACTCCTAATGTCTTCAACTTGGTTTATGCTCGTTGGTTCCAAATGGTGCTCATTAGTTTTGCTACCCTACTATCTATGTCATCTGATAACTTTCATTGTAGAATTCATTTATGCTTCATGGCATCAAAGAGGAAGTCTTGTCATATTAAGGATGAGGACATGTTCCTTTTGTTAGGATAAAGAGATATTGCTCGCACTTCTTATGAGAGTTTTCCTAAACAATCATCTACCTTATACACTTGTCCATGTGACTAGATAGCCCAGGTTACTTCTCCTTGATAAATGCATTAAGACGTCTCATTTTTTCGAACTTATCCATGTGGGCACTTTGAGGTCTTGTTTTATACCAACTCGTAATGGTTTTAAGTACTTCCTCGCCATTGTTATCAATTTTCTAGGACTACGAGGGCTTGTCTCATGGGTTTCAGAAGTAATGACTTTCCTTTAAGCCCAGGCTAAGATTGCTTTGATTTCAAACCAAAGTGCATCCCTTTTTTCCAAAGTCTTAAATGGGTCAGATTGGATGGGTTACGTGGCCTTCTTCTGACTCGACTTCTAGAATAATAGACTATATCATTTTCATGTGAGGGTAGTTTTACTACCCTTGGTATCACACCCTCTTGGGTGGATAGGAGTGGCATTTGTCTCTCTTCCTGGAGCATCATGAACGCCTCTAACAAATACATGATTTCATCCCAACATTTAGATATCCGAACTATGTGGTTTTACTTTAGAAAGGGGTGAGATTAGATGCCTTCAGATTTTTGCACATGTCATGAGCATATTGATTTGGAAGGAAAGTTGTCGTACCTTTAGTTCTCTCATATAGGGTCAATTGTCAGGGAAGGTTAAGCTGCTTGAATTATGATAATCTCATAAGTGTTTAACTTCATTTTCATCCTCATGGTCTTATAGCATAGATTCCTTGTGTCAGCTAATGTCAGGAGTGTAACTCAACTTCATATATTTTGTGTCCCATATCGCATTCAAGGTGCCAGAGTATTCTCATCTTTGATAAATTGATTTTCCCTACACTCTAGGAAACGAGTGGTTCGCGTACTTGAGTATTCCTCCTTAATGGTTCCTATTACCAATGTACGAGTTACCCCTATGCCTTATTTGTCTAATAATTGATGTCCCCACAATGATTAACCATATCAGTATCTTTAGTTGTAACCTTCTGTGCCTCTTAGCATATAACCTCATGAAATGCTCTGCTCAGCACGTTAATGGATTCCTGAATAACTCCAGTCTGAGCTTGAACTCTGTTGTTCCTCATTGTATTAGACCCATTGGGTATTGTAAGTTCAGCCAAGTCAAGGATGAAGCTTCACAGTGTGATCACATATATATTGGGTAGGTAATTTTATGGTCAGTTTATGAAAGCACACCTTAGAGTAATTATTGAAGGTCATCAAGGGTTTAGTGTGAGTGTTCGCCTAGAGATTTAGAATTTTAAGGATGAGCAGGCTATTCTCCATATTTACCCCTGAAGATGTTATGTGAGTTGATAATAAAGGTAACATAAGTGTATTACACATCAGGTTGCACTAGGAGTATGATGTTCCCTGTAACTGTTCCTCATGTACTTTGTGTTTCCATATGTTTATGTCTAAGAAGGTAGTGGAAAACAAGGGGTATGAATTGATTTGATTGAACTATATGATCATGGTAATATCTTATATGATGCACAACTGGCAAGAATCATCGTGACTTGACTTCATATGGATTGTTGATTGAAATGAAATTATATTCTTGTTGATGAACACCTTTGTGATTACATTAATGGATGGTAAGGACTATTATGAACTCATGATTGTTTGGTTACTTTGAAATTACATTCTTGATGGTATGAGTCCATGTGATGGATGTGGGTTGTTGTTGTTACCATGAATTGCAATATCCGGTGGAATGTAATTTGTACAGTGGAAATTATTAAAGGTAAAGTCAATGGATAGTTAGCTCACGCGAGGTGTCTATCTGTCATCCTTGTTATGTTTGTTTGGGAGTTGATATTATTTCCGAGAACGTGTCATGATAGAGCTTGTAAGTCGAGAAGGTCATCTGGAAGGCTGAAAGTGTTGTGGAAGGAAAATTAGTCCATGTTCTGGGACCCCTATGATAATGTAGAGCTTGTAATACTAAGATTAGTATTGTTGATATATACATTGTGGTGCTCTGTCTAGTTGTGGATGTGTTTTTAAGATGATTTTGGTGATTCTCTGGCAGGTGGATAGGCCTAGCTACAAAGGAGACTCTGCCGAAATTTCTGAAAAATTTAGGAGTTAGTCAAAATTTAGGGTCTTGAGGTAGGTGAGAAAAGAGATTTATTATATTAAGCGTTTAAGTAGGAACCTACTCCTCATTCGAGGACGAATGATCCTAAGGGGGGGAGAATGTAAGGCCCCGGAAATTTTCGCTAAGTAATTTAGGATTTCGTGGTGTCAAGTAGGCTTATTATAACATTTTTATGTGCTATTAACATGGTGTACATCCATTGGATTTGGTAAATATGTGTATAAGTCCTATGGTAAGTAATTTTGGGTCCAAGGAAAGGCCAATGTCTAAGAAAAATTGGAAAAGTCCATAATAGGCAAAAATTTCCAACGATCTTGCACTAGTCCCTACATTGAACAAGCACATCTAAATATGTATAATGTTTTATATGATGAATAACCTATCAAATGAAAGGTCTTTGAGTCTAGTTTCCAACGCTTCAAACCGTTCGTCATTTGGACATTCCTACGTAAAGTTATGATCAAATTGCCAAAGGCTGGAAAATGCTATCCTGTGTCAAATCTGCGACCGCATTCCTATCGCATTGTTGACTCTGCGGTCGCATTTCTGTCGCAGACTGGGCCAGTGTAGCCCAGTTTTGGGCGCCGATTTCGCGGTGCATTATGCGTCCATCATTCGCGTTCTGTGGTCCATTCTGCTATAGAAGAATTGACATCGGAGGGTTAATTTCCTAATTTTTATAACCCGAGCCCATTTCAATATATAGACTTTGGGGCTTCATTTGGGGTCATTTTCTACTGATTTTAGAGAGAGGTGAGAGCATTTTAGAGAGAGAAGGAGGAACCCAACATTTAAATCATCCAAACCTTGCATCAATCTTCAAGAATCAAAGAACCCAATCACAAGTTCTTCATCTAAGAGGTAAGATTCTATACCCCATGTTTTAATTTCGAGTTTGGAGTATAAGATGGGGTATTGAGGTATGATTATTGGGTGTAATGCTATTATGTGTACATGCATGTACAACTTAGGTTTATGGGAAGATCGTTTAACATAAATAAGTAAAGATTGGGTTAGGGAATGAAGAAAATCTTGAAAAGGGGATTTGAAATCAAGATACTCAACTAGTATTTGATAAAATGCTCAAATGAGCTAGAAGTATGGATATCTTCCTAATTTGTGTTCAATTTTGCTATGTCCCAAAATAGATTGAAGTTGCTAGAATTTCCGGAATATCGTAGTAATTAAAGGAAAGCTCAAGAAAGGTATGTATGGCTAACTTTAACACTTGTAGAATCCCCCTTGTTGTGACGAGCATACGGTATGTGTACCTTGTATGAGAATATGTGAATTGATTGCCTTAGTTGATTTCCATACCACCAAGTTATATGTGATTGTGAGAAGTTATTTGATGTGCCTATGTTGTTATGTGCAAAGTTTGTAAAAGCTTGAGGATGTCGACATGGAAGTATGTGTTTACTTATGTGAACTATTTGTGAATTCTTGTGATTTATGTGCCTTGAACGTTGTTGGTTAAGTCTTACGATATGATGGTGCAAGTAAATGGAAACAAACCAAATGTGGGTGTGTGATTGTGAAAGTGTTATGTGGTAAGAACTGAGAAACAAATGATGGAAGGAAATCGTAAATGATGCACTTGGAACAACTGTGGTAATAACATATTTGGCTTGTTGTGGGTAATTATTGTGGTGACTTAAATTGCATTTGAGTTGTTGAATATGATGAAGTGGTATTGATGGCTACGGAAATTCTTGTGAATTGTTGTGGTTGTTCTTTGAGAATTGTTGTTGTTGTTCATGTGAATTGTTGTTGTTGTGTGTTGTTTGTGAATTGTGATTGTTCGGTGCGATCGGGTTGTGCGCCGCAACACGAAGTAATAAGGTGTGGGTTGTGGTGATAAGGGTGGCCAAGGTAATAAGGGTGGAAAGTGATCGAAATCACTATTGAAATGAAAGTATGAGAAATTTGTGAAATCATTGATGTGATAATGTTGAAGGGGAAAAGGAGAGATTGTAAAACTTGTTTGGCTTTGATTGTTTCTTTAACGTGCATTTGATCGTTGATTCTATTGATGTCTGTTACTTGTGTGTGTTATTTGATTTTACTTGGGGTGAAGTTTGTTTATACATATCAGTACAATTGAAATGTACTGACGTCCCTTTTGCCGGGGGCGCTACATTCGTGTTATGATTGTAGGTGGTTCTATAGCAGGTACTCCAGTCCACCGACAGTAGCACCTCCTCCACTTTCCATCAGCTGTATTGGTGAGCCCCTTTCCTCTCGGGGCCCTACGTGGCTCATGCCGCCTTTCCTCCGGAGTTTATATTGGTATTTGTGTAAGGTATAGCCGGAGCCTTGTTGCCGACATTTTCGTATTATTCTTCAATTGTATTTAGAGGCTCCGTAGACAGGTTGTGGGTAGTGTCGGGCATGGGGATTTCAAAATTGAAATATTTATGTTTGGCAATGATGTATAAAACTTCTAATAGCTTTAATATTGCGAATGAAGTTGCTAATGAAAATGAAATGGAAATTGTTAATGATATGTTTATAGAATTTGATTAATGGAGTCCATCTCCTATTTATTCATGAGTTAGTTTGGGTAGAATGAGATCTAACAGGCTTGCTCGGTCGGATTTACTCAGTTGAGCGCCGGTTGCGCTCCTCGGATTTTGGGGTGTGACACGACATTTCCATATTACATTACTCTTCAGTTATGTTTAGAGGCTCCGTAGACAGGTTGTGGGTAGTGTCGGGTATTGGAATTAAAGTAGAAATATTGATGTTTGGCAAAGATTTATAAAACTTGTAATATTTTGATAATTATGATTTAAGCTGCTAATGGAAATGAAATGGAAGTTGTTAATGAAATACTTACTAAGTGTGATTAATGGAGTCCATCTCTTATTTATTCATGAATTAGTTTGGGTAGAATGAGACCTAACATGTGAGGCCCCGTGAAAATTTCCACTCTAAACCCGAACCTCGTAGTGCCAAGTTAGGGCCAGGTGTTAGAAACCGCACATGTGCAATCTAAACCGCACATTTGCGGACCGCATTCTGAACCTCACATGTGCATTCTAAAACGCACATTTGCAATGGGCCTATGAAGCATTTTATGTCAACAAATGAGCTGAGCAAATAAGAGGAAAACTCAAGCTAGTTCCCACATAGCCAAGGCCAAATATTTTTCCAAGCTTGATCTTAAATCTGGATTTTGGCAATGGGAATCTGAAGAAATAGCCGAGAAAGGATTTTGCATCCCCGATGATCACTTCCAATGGAAAGTCATGCCCTTCGGATTAAAAACTGCACACTTCTTGTTCCAAAAAGCCATGATAAAAATATTGCAGCCCATCCTCCATACCTCTTTAGTTTACATTGATGACATCCTATTATTTAGTAAAATATTGGAGGAATATGTCAACTTGCTCCGTCAATTTGAGGCATTGGTAACACAATACGGAATCAAGCTTTCACCAAAAAAGATGGTTCTTGCTCAAAATGAGATTGGTTTTTTCGAAATATATTTTGTCCAAGGTGCATACAGTCCAGGACCCCATATATGTCAGGAACTACTAAAATTTCTAGATGCCAGCCTCACAACAAAGTTGATCAAACAGTTCCTTGGTGTAGTAAATTATGTAAGAGATTTCATCCCAAATATCTATACATACATTTCTCCGCTCACAGAAATACTCAAGAAAATGCTCCATCATGGGGAAAGAAACAAGATGAAGAAGTCAGGGAAATAAAGGAGTAATCTAAAAATGCCAAGTCCCTCTACATCCCTTCAGAAGGCGAGATGATATTGCAAACTGATGCCAACAATGAATATTGAAGTGCCATTCTATATGAAGAAAAAGATGGCCAGAGGAAAATATGCGGATATGCTAGTGGAAAGTTCAAAGTTGCCGAGCAACATTATCACTCCACTTTCAAGGAAATTCTTGCAGTAAAGAATGGAATCAAGAAATTCAATTTATTCCTTATTCATACAGAATTTCTAATAATGATGGATATGAAGGCCTTCCCAAAGATGATCCAGATAAATACAAAAATTATTCCAAATTCTTAGATTCTTAGATGGGCTCAATGGTTCTCTCCATTCAAGTTTCAAGTCATGCACCAGAAAGGAAACGATAATATTCTTGCAGATTTTCTATCTCAACCGGAAGAATTCTCAAAGAGATTTTCCCCAGCAAAGATGATGTCAAAGAAAAAGTTAATCAGCCACATCTTCATGTTTTCAAATGTACCAGGAACAAGTTCATTGAAACCAATGGATCATCCACCGGAGTTGTTCAACCTCATGGATCCCTTTGATCCATCAATTTTAATGGAAAGAAGAACTTTTTATGAGCTCAAAGTTTTCCGACAACATGGAGGATCCTTTCTTAAGCCTTATGGAATCAATCCATCATATCCATTCTGCCATATATTCATAGCACAAGCCAAGGATTTTCCAGAAGAACTATTATTATTTTTCTGGTACCTATGCCATCAGTATTATATTTTTGGGGAATTCAAATGCAACGTCTTCATAGATTTCTATAACATTGAACCAGCTCTTAAAGTATTTTTACTATGGTTCAAGCCTAGAAGCTATTGGATAAAATATTTCAACCATTCCTACATAGCAAAGGTATTCATGTTCCATAGGCCAGTGAATATCATTAATGGAAAAGTCCATGTGCAAGCAGAGGCATCGTTCTGGTGGAAATTTTTCATGTCCATTTTTTCCATGGTAGAAGAATATAGTGAGGCACAACGGATTATCTTCCAACTAAATAGGTGCATCCCGAGAGAGATATGGCCAAAAGATTGGTCGAGCTGGAATTATACCACCACTCATCCTCACTGGGAAAGAGTCCGTGAAGCACCAAAGGAATATCAGACCCCAAACAAAGTTATTTGAGAAAAGATCACTCACAACATCTCCAGATTAAGGTTGTGGATCACAACTCTCAATTCAAAGGAGGAAGAACACATCGAAGGAGGACCATAAAGTGTTAGGCATTACAACACAAGGTATTTGAAAAGATGCCTAGAAGAAAAAACCCAGAGAATCAATGAAAGATCACTATATAAATCCCTACTAATCCCACCATAATCCCATATTACCTACCAAAAAACACTAAAAAATCATCTAACCATGCCAAAACAAATTTCCACATCTTTCCATGCTATCCGGGCCACACTTCCACTTGCTTTCACATCCTTCCACATGCTTCTTCACATGCAACACCCTACTTTCACATGCAGTCACATGCTCCCGCATACTTCCAGAAAAGTGCAAATGTGTGGTTTAGAATGCACATGTGCGGTTTAGAATGCGGTCTTATACTAGGTATGCGGACCGCATTTCTGCCGCAGAGTGAGTCAGTGTGTTACCTAATTTGAGGTTAAAGATGCGGTCCATTATGCGATTGCATAACCAATATGCGGACCGCATAGTCGTCGCATAATTTCCTTGGGATCTTGTGAAGGTCAGTTCTGCGGTGCATAATACGACCGCAGAACAGGTATGCGGACCGCATTTCCATCGCATATCCAAACAGAGTGTTCAGATTTTGGGAACCATTTTGCGATCCAATCTGCGGCCCGCATTTCCATTATGCAATCGCAAATGCGATCGCAGATCCGACTTGGGGCTCTAATTTTCTAATTTTTAACCCGACCCCCCTATCGTTATATTCGGTATTATGGCTTATTTTGAGCATTGTTCTGAGCATTTCTAGAGTGAGAGAGAGGAGTCTTAGAGAGGGAAAGTCCTCCCCATCAAATTACTCCATGAAACCTTGTTGAATCCTTGAAGATAATCAAGCAAGGGAAACTGAACTTTTCATCCCAAGAGGTAAGGCTTCATCACTTCAGTTATTACTTCTACACTCAGCTATAAGGGGTCATTAGTAAGGTAATTCATGGGTATAAGAATTAATTCCTTGCATGCATATCAAAACATAGGGTATTGGGAGCTAGTAAACTAAAAAGGGAGCAATTGGGGTATAAAAGGATAGAAATTCCTCTCAAAAGGGGCCTACGATCATAATGCACCTTTAGTGTTTGATATTATGCTCGAACCAAGCTAGAATCTCAACCTCGACTCTAATTCTCGGATTAATTTGTAATTTTTGCATAATAGATCGAAGCGATAAGAATTTTGGAATTTGAAAAGAGTAAGGAAAGCTATATTGAGGTATGTATGGCTAAAACCCCCTTTTATTAGAAATTGAGCTCCGTTGGCATTTACGAAGGTGTGGTAAGATTTGAATTGGTTGGTGTACTGACTTTGCTTTACATTGATTGATTGCAATTTATATACCCATATACATGAAAGATGTGCCCCAAACGTGAGTAATGTACTATTCTTGATATTTAATGAAATATGAAGTATACAATCATGTGTGGAAATGCGTGGGCTATAAGCCAAAGATCAAAACTGAGAATTTTCCTGCTAACTATGTGAACACTTCCATGTGCTTGCAACTTGAATTACTTTCGTATGTGCCTATGATTATAACTTGCAAGGTGAATATTAAAAAGGAAAATGATGTGATAAGTGTGGCCCAAAGTGCCCATGAATTGAATTGATACATGAAAGATAATTGATTCAAGTGAGATGATTAATGAGAAAGAAACCACGCCTAGGCAAGGCGGCCTAGCCTATCGGGCCGTGATCAGACACCATGCTGCACACATGGTGGTGATGTGCTGATATTGAATTCCGGATAAGGGAAATAAAATAGTGATTGAGATATATGCCTCCAATGAGGCAACCTAGCCGGTCGGGTCGTGACCTGACTCCGCTCAAGATAGCGGTGGTATCGAGAACAGTGATGAACGTATGAAAGAAATGCCCCAATCTAAGTTATGGGAATTATGTAAATGATTCTATGATTTGCATATTTGATTCACCTATGTGATTTACTTGTCATTGCTTGGTAATTCTTTCTAGTAAAATGGTGTTTAGTTATACATACTAGTACTATTCCATGGTACTAACGTCCCTTTTGCCGGGGGCACTATATTTTTTTAAATGAATGTAGGTGGCTCAATAGCGGATAGTGCCAATCGTATGTAGCGGAGCATTCTCCTTCTCAAAGATCTTGGTGAGCCCCTTTCTCCTTCAAGGGGCTATATTGCACACCTCTTGCCTTTTGGACTTTCACTTTTGAGGTATAGCCGGGGCCTTGTTGCCGGCATTGTCACATTTATCTTTTGTATCCTTAGAGGCTCCATAGACATATATGTGGGTCAGATGTGGGTGTCAGATGGGTGTGCGAGCTATGTTGTAATTCTAAACTTATGTTGCCTATGAATTGTAACTTTATGGAAACTTTGGAAACTAACTAATCTTCAGTTTAATGTTGTGATCTAAAATGAACCAAAAAGGTCGAATATACTATCTTCCCTTGTTGAATAAACGAAAGCATGGTTCCCTTACTCATATGGTGTGGGGTAGGTAGTGTTTGGTAAGGCTTGCTCAGTTGGGGTCACTCGATTGAGCGCCAGTCGCGCCTCCCGAGGTTGGGGCGTGACATAATAGGATTGCTCAGTCGGGTTTACTCAGTTGAGCGCCGGTCGCGCTCCTCGGATTTTGGGGCGTGACAGAAAGACCTCAACGCTTACACTGAATTGGCCGCCTGCTATTCCGTAATGACTTTCACCTTCTTTAGGTCCATTCGCACCTGATTTTGGCTCACTAAGTGCCCAAGAAACTTTATCTCCTCTCTTGCAAACTCACACTTTTCCATCTTCACATAAAGCTGGTACTCCCTCAAACGAGACAACACCTTAATCAAGTGTGACATATGTTCATCCAAGGTCCAACTATAGATAACAATGTCGTCTAAGTAGACAATGAAAAAATCATCCAAGTACTCATACAACACATCATTCATCAGGTTGCAAAAATTAACAAGAGCATTTGTCAACCCGAATGGCATAACAAGGAATTCATATGAGCCATACCTCGTAACACATGTAGTTTTAGACTCATCACTTTCAGCTATCCGTACCTACCAATAGCCAAATCGTAAATCAAGCTTCCCGAACCAGCAAGCCTTGATTAATCTGCCCATCAAGTCTTGCACCAACAAAACCGGATATTTGTTCTTTTCAGTCACCATGTTCAACGCCCGATAATCAACACACACCCGAAGCGTCCCGTCCTGTTTCTTTTGAAATAAAATGGGTGCACCAAATAGAGCTTTTGATGGCTCAATTAGTCCCGCATCAAGCAACTCATTCAATTGTTTCCGCAATTCAGCCAACTTTTTTGGCGCCATCCGATAAGGAGGTTGATAAGGAGACATTGAACCCAGTAGCAACTCCATTTTGTGATCAATAGCCCTCCGTGGTGGCACATTTTTAGGCAATTTTGGCGACATCACATCAGCAAAGTCACTCAATATTTGAGCAACACGTTCGGTACTTCAACCTTCACATCAGGTTTCTCCTCAACCATAGCAGCAAGGAAAGTATCATCTCCCCTTTCAAACCTTTTTCGACCATCATGGCAGAAAATAATGAAGCCTTCCATTGAGTTTCTTCTTTCCCATAAGGATGAACAACCTTTACAAAAGCAGGAGCCGTTTCATGCATGATCATCACTCCATCTAAGTGAGGCATTGGAACAAAGTGATTTTTCCGCATAAAGTCAATTCCAAGGATCACCTCGAAATCTTCTAGAGGAATCAGCATTAAATTAACTTTCCCCTTCCAGTTCCCAACAGTCATACGAATGTGATAAGCCTTACTCACAATGGCTTGTGCTTTGGCATTCACTGTCTTCATGTAAGATGGACATTTGCTCACACTCAATCCGTACTTATGCACCAAATTAGCCGAGACAAAGGTGTGAGTAGCGCCAGTATCCACCATAGCTATCACACCTTTTTCTCCAATTTTCATTTCAATGTGCATCAACAAGGAATGAGGGTACATCTCGTTGCTTGTAGCATTAACCAATGAGATAACATTCAGCAATTGCAATGAATTTACTAAAGCAACAGCAACTTCTTGACCTTCTCCATCCCGACTATTTTCTGTAGCAAGCAAAGCATTAACCCGTTTCCGATTTGGACAGTTTTTGGCAATGTGAGGTCCGCCGCAAGTCCTGCAACCATCGCTCTTTTCGTTTGTGACGCCTTTCTTTCTTGCAGGTCAATCAACAACACCTTTGCCCTTTTCCATGACTTCTTTTCGAACTTCCTTCCTCCATTCTCCTTTCTTCTCCACCTTTTTCTTAGGTTTTGAAGTTGAAGGAATTTCAGAAAGACTCCAGGTACTGCGGTAATCAACCAAAGAATCCGCTGCAGCAATCGCACTCGGGAGATCCTTCACGTTCTGTCTCCTGAGTTCGTTGTGTTCCAACGCTTGCATCCCAGAAATAAAATTATGCAATTTGTCATTCTCCGACATGCTCTGTATATCCAGCATTAAGGAAGTGAATTCATTAATATAATCACGAATTGTTCCAGTTTGCCATAGATGTTTTGAGTGATCCCTAGCAAGCCAAGATGCGTTTCTAGGTAAGAACTGGTCATTCGTTTCTTTCCAGATTCTCTCCCACGTATCGATCTTGGGACTGCCCGCACTTTCGACATCAGCCATGCGAGTTCTCCACCATAATTTAGCATCTCCCATTAGGTACATGCTTGTAATTGTGACTTTCTCCCCGTCTGGAACTTTGGCAGCAACAAAGTATTGCGCCATATCCCACAGAAAGTTCTCCAATTCTTTAGCACTACGCGCTCCACCAAACGCCTTCGGATCAGGTATGTTAACCTTAGAATGTTCTTCAGTGCCTTGGCCAGGAGCAACCAACGCCCTTCGAAGAACAGTAATTTCCAAGTTCAGAGTTTCTATCTCCTTTTTCAGATCTCCAACTCAAACATTCGTGGCCTCACAATTTTGTTGAATACCTTCACGAAACTGACCCATCCCATCCGTTAGACGATAGATCTCAAAAATTAGATCATCCAGATCTAAGGGATCATCAGTTATGCCAATCAGCGCCTCTAACTTTTGAACACGATCACGCAAATCTAAAGTGGTTCCACCAGCCATGGCCTCAAATAATGACCAAAGCTCTAACCAGTTGTTACAGGGCCACTTTTAGCGCAATTGACACTGCACGGCAGTAGCCAAACCCTCAGCCACTCAACCTTACTTTTTTTCGCACACAGTTTAGGACTTAGATTATTTCAGACTTTCCCACAAAATGAATCCCTCTTCGGCACTTTGGCCAACTGCAACATGTGCATTACACATGGCTAAACTTCCACAACACATGCACAACACACTACTTCACAGTCACATGACTTGCACACTTGTTCCACAACTTTTGCCCACACTTTGCCTTCCTGCCTTGCCTTGTCTTTGGACCATGCCTCACCCATAAGCTCATGACCGTGTCTTGTTACAAAGTTTGTCGTCTCACTGATCCGCATGGATGCCTTAGTCAAGTGCCATGCGCCTTTATTTGCCATAGTCGTTGCCCACAATCAAGCTGCCTTGCCAACACTCAAGACACCTTGCCTAGCTGAGTTACCTAAGTCCATGTACTAACTTGGATATACCTCCAGCTCCGCACATTGCTTGCCAACTGTCACGACCCAAACTGGAGGGCCATGACTAGCACCCGGCCATACATGCCGAGCACCAATGTACATTTTATCTAACCTTCTTTAATATCTTTTAGGGCCGGCGAGATCAATATAAATGGTAGACATGGATCATGGACAAACAACAATAAAAGATGATGGTATGAGCATACATAACATGGGATGACCAGGCAATCAAGAAACTATATATAAGGTACGAGCTACCACGCTACCATGAAAGACTATACAACAAAAATAAGCCGACAAGGCATACCCAACTATACATGAGTCGACACCTGTCTATGAGCCTCTAATGGAACATAAGTGCTGCAACATTGCCGGAACAGGGCCCCGACATACCCATAATGTCTATAACAAAAATACATACCAAGACCACGGCAAGTCCGGAGAAGGGATCTCGCCAATAACCGCTGAACTGGGCAGCCTAGTATGGTGGGGGAGCTGCATCTACCCGTCTATCAGGACATGCAGCACGACATGCAGCATCCATAAATAAAAAGGACATCAATACGAATAAAGTACTGAGTATGCAAGCAGGAAAGCATAACTATGAACAATAATGTGAATAAGGATAGAGAATATACAACCCGTAACATCTAGGTACCTCTATGGGCTACTGACATGAAATGCATGATACAGACATATATATACATAAACTTTTAAAACACACGCCTCTGTGGGCATCATCATCATAACATACCCGGCCTCAAAGAGGACTCGGTAAAAATATAACCGGCCATCATAAGGCTCGGTAGAATCATACCCGGCCACGTGGAGCTCGGTAAAAGCCAACTGATCAGTGGTTGCACAATAGGTGTCGTACCCGGCCGACTATAGTGCGACTCGGTAGAGTAAAATAGATAAATATATATAATGCACGCTCGACTCATGGAATCACGTTCTAAAACGTTTCGGAGTGACGTAAGGTCGGTATCCTCTGTACACGTTATTAGAACTAACTCTTCACCATGAACCTTATAAGAATCAGGAAGTACCAACAACATTGATAACATAAGAATAAGAGAAGCAACATCAACATCAATCGTTCGATAAGAGAGGAAACAATGTATGTACTGCTAGCTTCTAAGAGTAAAGTATCTTTGGAAGCTCGTTCATAACATTATGTACAATCGGAGTCGTGCAAAAGAAGGAAAGGGATAGCCTCACATACCTTGTATATACTGCCCAACCTCAAGCTATGCAAATGTCACGACTCCTTAGTCTACAATAGGAGAAATGACACTATTGTTAACGTTTAAGCATCGTAACTATTATGTACCGACCACAACCTATTTTACGATGAAACGGACAACACCTCCCTTATTTATATGACTTCCCACAAGTGAAACCAATCACCAAACAGCCCAAACAACATTAATGTTAATCATATTGAGCCTCCCAAAACAGTCCACCAACCGATACATAACTACCAAGCCTTTCGATATATATTTCGCAAGTTCTAGCTTCAATGACTTAGCCGCAACTTGGATAATCTTAATTACATGTAGTGTAAGAGGTTCCTTACCTTTAGACAGAAAGAAAAACTTCAGTTTGACCTTAATTGTCCAAGAAATATCCCTCCAATTCTGCCACAACAACAAGGAAGCGAAACTAGCAATCAATTAGGGTTTTTCGGTACTAGAATCGCTTTAAAAGGCTTGAAATCACCTAGGGTTGATATTAATAGCTTGAGGGAGTATTTACAGAACATAAAACCCTTAAAACAACCTCCCACACGAGCTTGAACAACACAAAAATGAGCAACAACAAGAAGAACAAGAAACTTAGTAGCTCCACGGGATTCCCGACACTTGATTTGTGTTGTTTGGGTCTTGAATCTTGAGAGAACCTTGAGAGGGTGTTTCTAGGGTTCTAAGGTCTGAATATACTGAAAACAATGACTTAAAACGGGTTGGAGGCATCATATATATATATATCCAAATGTCTTAAACCGCCTAAGTGGGCCCCATAGAGAGGTGCTTGGCGTAGCCTCGCAAAAATGCGAATATCTCTCGACTCCAAGATCGTATCGACGAACGGTTTAATGCGTAGGAAACTAGATTCGTAGATCTTCAATTTGGTGGGTATATCACCCCTTAATTCCAATTAAATATGGAGATAATCTTAGTAACATTTGACCTAATGCTTAAGTAAAGTTATGAACCTATGTTGCGACAACTTTTGTCGACTTTTTTTTCATAAGTCGTTTGACTTCAAGACTTACGATACGGATAATATATTATTCAAATACCTTAAAACACGACCTCTTGAGTGTATTAAGAACCTCTAGGTTTACCCGAAAATACGGCTAACAACATCCTTGATTCGTTTAACTTCTAAGACTTGTTAACCACCCATATAGGATAAACTTCTTATCATCTTAAAGATAATCACTTCATGGATTTACGTCGACTACCTTATGGCATGAACCAATGTACGTGAATATGGGTTGTAACACCCTCCCCCCCTATGAACATTCGTCCTCGAATGTAAGGGTTTATGGGGAGTCCAAATCATCGTGGATTCCAACGGAAATTTCCGGTCAATTTTCCCCTATAAAATGGTCACTAGCAAAACATGCAAGCAGTTAAGCCCAACGTATGGCCTCACAAGGTTATATAAAGCATAATGGATATGTACATTATCTGCATATCACCATTTTGTATTAAGGAAGAATCTTCTCAAGCTAGTGCTTACCTCAAAGAGCTGTTTCACCTTCTAATGCATCCTGCGTTCCCCTGGCATCCTCGTTATCTTCCTTCAGGAATAGCTAAGGGTATTTAGACTTCATCTCCTCTTCTGCTTCCCATGTCATTTCTTCCATATTTTTGTTCCTGCACAATACTTTGACGGAAGCTACATCTTTTGTTCTCAGCTTGCGGACTTGTCGATCTAATATAGCCACTGGCACTTCTTCATATGATAGATCCTCTGTAACTTGTACATCTTTGATAGGGATGACTCGAGAAGGGTCTCCAATACATTTCCTTAACATGGATACATGGAATACCAGATGGACAAATTCCAATTCGGATGGCAATTCTAACTCATAAGCAACCTGTCCAATTCGTCGAATAATTTTATACGGCCCGATATACCTTGAACTCAGCTTACCTTTCTTCCCGAAACGCATAACATCCTTTATTGGTGAGATCCTCAGGAAAACCCAATCACCAACCTCATACTCCAAATCACAACGTCGGCCATCGAAATAAAACTTTTGCCTGCTTTGTGCCGTCCTCAATCACTCCTGTATGACTTTGACCTTCTCAATGGCTTGGTGAATCAAATCTGGCCCATATAATTCTGTTTCACCGATTTCGAACCATCCAACTGGTGATCTACATCTCCTCCCGTATAGGGCCTCGTATGGGGCCATTTTAATACTGGAATGTAGCTATTATTGTAGGCGAATTCTGTGAGTGGAAGATGGTCATCTTAATTCCCTTTGAAATCTAGAACACATGCTTGTAGCATATCTTCAAGTGTTTGAATGGTACTTTCAGCCTGTCTGTCAGTCTGCGGATGAAATGCAGTGCTGAGACTCACTTGTGTGCCTAAACCCTTCTGAAAAAACCTCCAAAAGTTAGTCGTAAATTGAGCTCCTCGGTCTGATATAATAGATACCGGCACACCATGAAGCCTAACGATTTCCTTGATATACAACATCGCATAATCTTCAGCCGTGTAAGTTGTCTTCACTGGCAGAAAATGGGCACATTTTGTAAGTCGATCAACTATCATCCAGATGGAGCCAAACTTATGATAAGGGCGAGGTAATCCAATAATGACGTCCATATTAATCACCTCCCATTTCCAGGTTGGAATCTCTATATTCTCAAGTAATCTACCAGGTTTCTGATGTTCTATCTTTACTTGTTGACAATTGGGACACTGGGCTACAAATTCTCCGATAGACTTCTTCATGTTATCCCACCAATACTGCTCTTGGACATCATGATATATCTTTGTTGAGCCGGGATGGGTGGAATATCGGGATTGATGAATCTCATTCATAATCTTCTCTCGCAACCCTGCCACATTAGGCACACATAATCGGCCTTGGTATCTCAGTGCTCCATCTTCTCCGATCTTAAAAGCTGTAATTTTACACTGCTGAATGCTCTCTCTCAATCGTACTAAGATAGGATCTTCATATTGCCGTGCTTTTACCTCGGCTACCGAAGATGATTCTGATGTATTTTGTACAGTAACACCTCCATCATCAGAGTCTAACAATCTGATTCTCATATTGGCTAGCTGATGAAGCTCTTTAGTCAACCCCCGTCTAGCTGCCTCAATATGTACTAAGCTTCCCATTGACTTACGGCTGAGAGCGTCTGCCAAAACATTGGCTTTACCAGGATGACACAATATCTCGACGTCGTAGTCTTTCAGTAATTCAAGCCCCCTACGCTGCCTCAAATTCAACTCATTCTGCTTGAAGATGTATTGTAAACTCTTGTGATCTGTGTAGATGTCAACATGGATTTCGTATAAGTAGTGTCGCCATATCTTCAAAACATATATTACTGTAGCCAATTCCAAATCATGGGTTGAATAATTCTTTTCATACAATCACCTTCCCACGTTGCATCAATACGCACCCCAAACGTATACTTGAGGCATCACAATATACCACAAAACCTTATGTTCCTTCAGGGAGAGTGAGCACTGGTGCAGATGTCACTCGATTCTTCAGCTCTTGAAAACTACGTTCACAAGCGTCAGATCACTAGAACTTGGTAGCTTTCTGTGTTAACTTAGTCAATGGTGCTGATATAGAGGAAAACCCTTCTACAAACCGCCTATAATATCCTGCTAGCCCCAGGAAGCTGCGGAATTCTGATGGTGTTGTAGGTCTTGGCCAATTCTTTACTGCATCGATCTTCTGAGTGTCGACACTAATACCCTCGTCAAATATCACATGGCCAAGGAATGCTGCTGAGTTCAGCCACAATTCACATTTGGAGAGCTTAACATATAACATACGATCCTGAAGCGTCTTTAATACTATACTCAAGTGGCTCGCATGTTCCGCCTCCAAACGAAAATACACTAGAATGTCATCAATGAATACAATCACGAACGCATCAAGATAGGGCCTGAATACAGTATTCATGAGATCCATAAAAGCTGCTGGGGCATTTGTTAGCCCGAACGACATCACAAGAACTCAAGGTGCCCCTATCTTGTCCGGAAGGCCGTCTTTGGAATATCCTTCTCCTTAACCCTCACCTGATGATACCCTGAACGTAAGTCAATCTTGGAGAAATACTTGGCACCCTGGAGTTGGTCAAAATGTCGTCAATTCTTGGAAGTGGATACTTGTTCTTTATAGTAAACTTATTCAACTGTCGATAATCGATACACATCCTTAACGACCCGTCTTTCTTCCGCACGAACAAAACCGACACACCCCAAGGTGAAGTGCTAGGCCTAATGAAGCCCTTATCCAACAAGTCCTTCAACTGCGCCTTCAACTCTCACAACTCTGTCGGGGCCATTCTGTATGGAGGGATAGAGATCAGTTGAGTATCAGGCAACACATCAATGCTAAACTCGATCTCCCTTTCAGGAGGAAGGCCTGGGAATTCATCTCGAAATTCATTGACCACGGGATTGATTGTAGAGTAGGTAGCTTCACCTCCGCATCCCTAACACGAACGAGATGATAAATGTAACCTTTTGAGATCATTTTCCTTGCCTTAAGATAGGAAATAAACCTACCTTTCGGTGTAGCAATGTTCCCCTTCCATTCAATGACGGGTTCACCAGGAAACTGAAACCTAACCATCTTCATACGACAATCAACATTTGCATAGCATGAGGCCAACAACTCCATTCCCATTATCACATCGAAATCAACCATTTCTAACTCAAATAAATTTGCCGAGGTTTGACAACTACAAATCATCACGGTGCAACCTCTATATACCCTTCTAGCAATCACAGAATCTCCTATCGGAGTAGATACCGCAAGGGGTTTACTGATCAATTCAGGTTCAACGTCAAACTTATTAGCCACAAAGGGTGAAACATATGATAATGTAGATCACGAATCAATCAGCGCATATACATCATAAGAAAACGCAGACAATATACCTATAACAACATCTGGAGACGACTCGAGATCCTGTCGACCTACTAGAGCATAGATTTGATTTTGAGCACCACTCGAACTCGGCACTGCACCTTTACCTCTACCACGACCTGTCGACTGTTGAAAACCCTGTGCTGGAGGTCCAACTGATGAGGAAGAACCAGACATAGATCCAATCAGCTGAGCCATACCACCACCTCCTCTGTTAGGACAATCCCGCATCATATGGCCAAGTTGTCCGCAAGAATAGCACGCATTAGAACTTCGACGACACAGTACAAAGTGGGCCTTGCCGCACTGATCACAACGTGGTGTTGTGGGTCTCGTCTGACTGCCTGATGCCCGCGAACTCTGACCTGGACCAGAATAGGTAAATCGATCATATCGAGGCCTCTAAAACTATGGAGGAGCACTAGCTACAGGTGGCGCCGAACTCCTCGATGACTGGGGCCTGAAGCTGCCTCTAAATTCATCAAAATACACTGCAAATCTCACCCTCTCATGCTGGCCCCTATCCTGCTCCCTATCTACCTTCTGCTGGCGCTTACGATCCTCTAGGTTCTGGGCATAAGCCTGAATACGTGAAATATCCATGCCCTCCACCAAGGAGGTTATCGTGCACTCATTTATCCGATATGATCCCAACTCGTTCACGAACAGATGTACCCTATCACTCATCTCGGCCACCATATGGGGAGCACACCTTCCTAAAGAATCAAATGCATACTATACTCTCGCACACTCATTGTCACGCCCCAAAAACCGAGGGACATGACCGGCGCTCGACTGGGTAGCCCCAGTCAAGCGGACCTGAAAAACTTTTCTCACAAGCATCGGACCATTGGAACTTAACTGCTTTCTGCGTCAACTTAGTCAATGGGGAGGTGAGGGTAGAGAATCCCTCCACAAACCTCCTATAATACCCTGCTAAACCCAAGAAGCTACAAATTTCCGTCGGGGTCGTGGGTCTAGGCCAATCCTTCACTGCTAAAATCTTTTGGGGGTCTACCTGAATCCCTTCACTAGAAAAAACATGACCAGAAAGGTAACGGACTCCAACCAAAATTCACATTTTGAAAATTTAGCATACAACTGGTGCTGATGAAGAGTCTGCAGAACTGCCCTGAGGTGACCGGCATGATCCTCCCGGCTTCGCGAATAAACAAGGATGTCATCAATGAAAACAATCTCGAAGGAGTCTAGAAATGGCTTGAAGTCCCGATTCATATGATCCATAAAAGCCGTCGGGGCATTGGTTAACCCAAAAGACATGACCAAGAATTCAAAGTGACCATAGCGAGTTCTGAAAGCGGTCTTGGGAATATCCTGCTCCCTAATCTTCAATTGGTGATACCCAGACCGTAGATCAATTTTGGAGAAGAACCTTGCACCTTGCAATTGGTCGAACAAGTCATCAATCCGAGGCAAGGGGTATTTATTCTTGATGGTGATTTTGTTGAGCTGCCAATAATCAATACACATCCAGAGCGATCCATCCTTCTTTCGGACAAAGAGAACCGGAGCACCCCACGGCGACACAGTCGGCCGTATAAACCCCTTTTCTAATAAATCCTTCAGCTGCTCCTTTAACTCTCTTAACTTTGGTGGAGCCATTCTGTACGGTGGAATTGATATTGGCTGCGTATCTGGCAATACATCAATCCCGAAATCAATCTCCCTATCTAGCGGAATCCCTGGAAGCTCGTCCGGAAACACTTCAAGAAACACATTCACGACTGGAATGGACTCGGGGGTAGACACTTCTGAAGTGGTGTCTGCCACCCGGACCAAATGATAGATACACCCCTTCTTAATCATCTTTGAAGCCATAAGGTAGGAAATAAACCTACCCTTCGGCACCACACCATTCCCCTTCCACTCAATAACCGGCTCATTAGGGAACTCGAGTCTCATGACTCTCGTTTGGCAGTCAAGTTTAGCAAAGCACGAATAAAGCCAGTCCATACCCATAATCACATCAAAATCCACCATTCAAAGCTCGATAAAATCTGTTGTGGTAACGCGACCACATACCGTGACAACACAATTCTTATAAACTCGCACGACTGTAATAGAATCACCAACCAGAGTCGATACGGAGAACGGCTCATGAAGCAATTCGGGTTCTATCCCAAAGCTTGAAGCAATGAATGGGGTGACATAAGACAAAGAGGACCCCGGATCAATAAGAGCATAATAATCAATGGCCTGAACAGACAAGATACCTGTAACCACATCTGGAGAAGCCTCTACACTCTGGCGACCACTCAAAGCGTAGAACCGGCTGGGTCCACCTCTACCACGAGCTCCACCCTAACTGCACCACGCCCTGCTAGGGCTGGAGGACGCACAGATGATGTGGCGGCTGAAGAACCGAATGACTGAGCAAATCCCCTACCCATGCCCTGACTGGGCACACGACAGTCCTGCTAGATATGACTTCTCACCCCGCATCTAAAACACACCGGGATATCCAAATAACAAGTCTCTGTATGGAATCTCCCACACTTGGGCATGGAGCCCTCCTCTACTGCTGTGATCTCCCTCCTGGACGACCAGGCTGATGGGGTCTCCTGCTGCCTGAACCTGGTCTCAAGTGGCTGCTCTGCTGATAACTGTGCACAGATGGCGGTGCGCTCACTGAAGGCTGAGCATATGACTGGGATGGCCCTGATGGCCTTCTCCCCTGAACTGGTCTCCTTGAGTGACCCACTGATCGGGCCCTGCTGCTACTCTCCCTTTCCGCCCGTATCTTCAACTTTCTAGCCTCTGTGGCCTAAGCGAATCCCACAATCTTCCCATAATTCATATTCGAGTGTAAGGCCGCTGTAGCAGCCTCATTCACCACCAAAGGATTAAGGCCCTGAACGAATCGCCGAACTCGAGCATCCATGGTCGACACTAACTGAGGAGCATACTTGGACAATCTCACAAACTCCATGTGGTACTCCCAAACACTCATACTGCCCTGCTTGAGGACCTCAAACTCAGTGGCACGGGCTGCCATTGTCTCGGCAGGCAAGAAGTGGTCCATAAATGCATCTACAAACTCATCCCATCTAGCCGGAGGCCTTCCCTCTCCACGGGAATCCTCCCACATCTCGAACCATGAATACACTGCTCCTCTCAACATGTATGAAGCCAACTCAACTCCCTCCGTCTCCGAAGCCTTCATTACTCGAAGGGTCTTATACATCTCATCAAGGAAATCCTGCGGATCGGCCTCTGGGTCTGTGCCCGAGAACTCTGGAGGGGCTAACTGCAGAAACTGGTTGACTCTGGAACTGGCGGAATCTCCCTGTCCGCAGGAGGATGCAGGGTCATCATGAGATCTCTGGGCCTGAGCGGCCACTAATTGGGTCAACATACGGATGGCTCCTCTAAGGTCCCCATTAGGAACCCCGAGACCGGAAGCTGGAACTGCATCAGAATCAGGAATATTGGCGGGAGGGATGGCAGCACCCTCTGCCGCAGCAGGAACAGGAACACTTTGATCTGGGATAGATGGGCCAGGTAGATTCAAGACCGGGGAGTCACTCTCACCCACGGCATCAGGTACATGATTCATAGCCGCACTAGATTTTAGGTTTTAAAAGACATGCATGTATGTTGTCAACCTTTATTTTCAAGAATCAATGCATGAGAACCCCCCTTTATGTTTAAACCTGGAAACCAATGAAAAAGGGTTGGGGATTTTACCTGCAAGAATGGAGATGAAGACAATTACTTGAAATTTCCCGGGCCTGGGTGACTTTGAAAATCAAATTGGTGAAGATGAACTTTCTCTCTCGAGAACCCTCTCTTCCCTCTCTTCCCTCTCTCTCATTTTGCTCAGAAAGTATGTTAAAATGAGAGATTGGGGTATTTTATTAAAAGGGGTCCGGGTTTAAAATTTAGAAAAAAATAGGAGCCCGAGTCAGGTTTGCGGTCGCACTTTGCGATCGCAGAGTGGAAATACGGTCGCATAATGGACCGCAAAAGTGCTCCAAAACTCTGAACATTCTGTTTGGATTTGCGGTGGAAATGCGGTCCGCATACACGATTTGCGGTCGCATAATGCACAGCATTTTTGACCTCAAATTTTGATTGGCTACATGGACTCATTTTGCGATAGAAATGCGGTCCGCATATCCGTTATGTGATCGCATAATGGACCGCATTTTGACCTCAATTTTAACCAAACCACTAACTCAATCTGCAGCAGAAATGCGGTCCGCTTACTTGATTTGCGACAGCATTCTGGACCGCAAAATAGCACTTTTCTGGAAAACTTTGATTCTTTGATTTTTGAATGCTTAGATCAGTACAAAGGGTCCGGACTGCGGCGAGCAAGCTCGCCGCGAAGAATTTTACGCATTCCTAGCACATATCCGGAATTTAACACTACGAGCTACTAGGTTTTGAGCACAAATTTTTACGGGGCCTTACATCCTCCCCCACTTAAAATCATTCGTCCTCGAATGAGGATCTTGAAAACTCAGTTGGTTTTGAAAAACATGATATGCAAACTCCCAATTTTCACTAACTCCCATATTTTTAGAATTTTTTTGCCAGAGTTTCCTTTATAATTAGGCTTATCTACCTGTCAGAGAGCCCCCGAAACATATTTCCAAGCACCATTACACAATTCCAATTATCCCTACAACTTGTATACAATTCATTACCTCAACAATTTGCACATATTCAATCACTTGTTACATTTTGCACATAAATTAGTCACTTCAATGAGTCCCATACAATTGAACCACTTCAACATACTATATGCATTTCAATTATCATTACCAATCTATACTACCATTAACCATCCACTTATCACAAAAACTTTCATTTATCAAAAGGGGTTGCACATGACTCAAATAATCACAACACTTACAATTCTTGCACAACTTGAGCAGTTACAATAGTAATGCATTTAGAAGGAAAAGATGGGGTGTCTTTGCNACCTGTCCAATTACGTCGTAATAACGTTTTTATACCGGACCGACTATACCTTGAACTCAGCTTACCTTCTTCCCGAAACGCATAACATCCGTTTATGGTGAGATCCTACAGGAAAACCCAATCACCAACCTCATACTCCAAATCACAACGTCGGCCATCGAAATAAACTTTTGCCTGCTTTGTGCCGTCCTCAATCACTCCTGTATGACTTTGACCTTCTCAATGGCTTGGTGAATCAAATCTGGCCCATATAATTCTGTTTCACCGATTTCGAACCATCCAACTGGTGATCTACATCTCCTCCCGTATAGGGCCTCGTATGGGGCCATTTTAATACTGGAATGTAGCTATTATTGTAGGCGAATTCTGTGAGTGGAAGATGGTCATCTTAATTCCCTTTGAAATCTAGAACACATGCTTGTAGCATATCTTCAAGTGTTTGAATGGTACTTTCAGCCTGTCTGTCAGTCTGCGGATGAAATGCAGTGCTGAGACTCACTTGTGTGCCTAAACCCTTCTGAAAAAACCTCCAAAAGTTAGTCGTAAATTGAGCTCCTCGGTCTGATATAATAGATACCGGCACACCATGAAGCCTAACGATTTCCTTGATATACAACATCGCATAATCTTCAGCCGTGTAAGTTGTCTTCACTGGCAGAAAATGGGCACATTTTGTAAGTCGATCAACTATCATCCAGATGGAGCCAAACTTATGATAAGGGCGAGGTAATCCAATAATGACGTCCATATTAATCACCTCCCATTTCCAGGTTGGAATCTCTATATTCTCAAGTAATCTACCAGGTTTCTGATGTTCTATCTTTACTTGTTGACAATTGGGACACTGGGCTACAAATTCTCCGATAGACTTCTTCATGTTATCCCACCAATACTGCTCTTGGACATCATGATATATCTTTGTTGAGCCGGGATGGGTGGAATATCGGGATTGATGAATCTCATTCATAATCTTCTCTCGCAACCCTGCCACATTAGGCACACATAATCGGCCTTGGTATCTCAGTGCTCCATCTTCTCCGATCTTAAAAGCTGTAATTTTACACTGCTGAATGCTCTCTCTCAATCGTACTAAGATAGGATCTTCATATTGCCGTGCTTTTACCTCGGCTACCAAAGATGATTCTGATGTATTATGTACAGTAACACCTCCATCATCAGAGTCTAACAATCTGATTCTCATATTGGCTAGCTGATGAAGCTCTTTAGTCAACCCCCATCTACCTGCCTCAATATGTACTAAGCTTCCCATTGACTTACGGCTGAGAGCGTCTGCCACAACATT
>NW_017670576.1:154630-180599 GCF_001879085.1 Nicotiana attenuata | reverse complement strand
TGAAGACAATTACTTGAAATTTCCCGGGCCTGGGTGACTTTGAAAATCAAATTGGTGAAGATGAACTTTCTCTCTCGAGAACCCTCTCTTCCCTCTCTTCCCTCTCTCTCATTTTGCTCAGAAAGTATGTTAAAATGAGAGATTGGGGTATTTTATTAAAAGGGGTCCGGGTTTAAAATTTAGAAAAAAATAGGAGCCCGAGTCAGGTTTGCGGTCGCACTTTGCGATCGCAGAGTGGAAATACGGTCGCATAATGGACCGCAAAAGTGCTCCAAAACTCTGAACATTCTGTTTGGATTTGCGGTGGAAATGCGGTCCGCATACACGATTTGCGGTCGCATAATGCACAGCATTTTTGACCTCAAATTTGATTGGCACATGGACTCATTTTGCGATAGAAATGCGGTCCGCATATCCGTTATGTGATCGCATAATGGACCGCATTTTGACCTCAATTTTAACCAAACCACTAACTCAATCTGCAGCAGAAATGCGGTCCGCTTACTTGATTTGCGACAGCATTCTGGACCGCAAAATAGCACTTTTCTGGAAAACTTTGATTCTTTGATTTTTGAATGCTTAGATCAGTACAAAGGGTCCGGACTGCGGCGAGCAAGCTCGCCGCGAAGAATTTTACGCATTCCTAGCACATATCCGGAATTTAACACTACGAGCTACTAGGTTTTGAGCACAAATTTTTACGGGGCCTTACATCCTCCCCCACTTAAAATCATTCGTCCTCGAATGAGGATCTTGAAAACTCAGTTGGTTTTGAAAAACATGATATGCAAACTCCCAATTTTCACTAACTCCCATATTTTTAGAATTTTTTTGCCAGAGTTTCCTTTATAATTAGGCTTATCTACCTGTCAGAGAGCCCCCGAAACATATTTCCAAGCACCATTACACAATTCCAATTATCCCTACAACTTGTATACAATTCATTACCTCAACAATTTGCACATATTCAATCACTTGTTACATTTTGCACATAAATTAGTCACTTCAATGAGTCCCATACAATTGAACCACTTCAACATACTATATGCATTTCAATTATCATTACCAATCTATACTACCATTAACCATCCACTTATCACAAAAACTTTCATTTATCAAAAGGGGTTGCACATGACTCAAATAATCACAACACTTACAATTCTTGCACAACTTGAGCAGTTACAATAGTAATGCATTTAGAAGGAAAAGATGGGGTGTCTTTGCACCAATATTGACATAATATCAGTTTGTTTAGAGATAAGTGTTTGCACGATTTCTACTAGACTTATTCAAACAGTTGGGGATATTTTTCTTTCATTTCATTTTCCGTTTCCCATGTGGCTTCCTCCACTCGTTGACTTCGTCATAATACTTTAACTGAAGCAACTTCCTTTCTCTCCATTTATGGACTTGCCTATCAAGAATAGCAACCGGAACTTCTTCATACGATAACTCTTCATTAACCTCAATAGTCTCGACTGGCACGATGGTGGATGGATCTCCAACCACTTTCTTTAACATAGACACATGGAACACCAGGTGCACTAATGACATTTCAGGGGGCAATTCTAGCCTATAAGCCACCTGCCCTATCCTTTGAGCGATCCAATACGGCCCGACATACCTAGGACTCAACTTCCCTTTCTTCCCGAATCGCATGAATCCCTTCATAGGAGATACCCTCAAAATACCCAATCATCAACTTGAAATTCCAATTCTCTTCAACGAACGTCCGCATAGGATTTCTGGCGACTCTGAACACTTAACTTCTTATCATCTTAAAGATAATCTCTTCATGGATTTACGTCGACTACCTTATGGCATGAACTAACGTACGTGAATATGGGTTGTAACATCCCCCCTCTAGGAACATTCGTCCTCAAATGTAAGGGTTTATGGGGAGTCCAAATCATCGTGGATTCCAATGGAAATTTCCGGTCAATTTTCCCCAATAAAATGGTCACTAGAAAAACTTGCAAGTAGTTAAGCCCAACGTATGGCCTCACAAGGTTATATAAAGCATAAAGGATACGTACATTATCTGCATATCACCATTTTGTATTAAGGAAGAGTCTTCTCAAGCTATTGCTTACCTCATAGAGCTGTTTCACCTTCTAATGTGTCCTGCGTTCCCCTGACATCTTTGTTATATTCCTTCTGGAACATGTAAGGGTATTTGGACTTCATCTCCTCTTCTGCTTCCCATGTCATTTCTTCCATATTCTTGTTCCTCCATAACACTTTGATGGAAGCTACATCTTTTGTTCTCAGCTTGCTGACTTGTCGATCTAATATAGCCATTGGCACTTATTCATATGATAGATCCTCTGTAACTTGTACATCTTTGATAGGGATGACTCGAGAAGGGTATCCAATTCATTTCCTCAACATGGATACATGGAATACCGGATGGACAATTTCTAATTCGGATGGCAATTCTAACTCATAAGCAACCTGTCCAATTCGTCGAAGAATTTTATGCGGCCCGATATACCTTGGACTCAGCTTACCTTTCTTCCCGACACGCATAACACCCTTCATTGGTGAGATCCTTAGGAAAACCCAATCACCAACCTCAAACTCCAGATCACGACGTCAGACATCGGAATAAGACTTTTGCCTGCTTTGTGTTGTCCTTAATCGCTCATGTATCTCTCTCACCTTCTCAATGGCTTAGTGAATCAAATCTGACCCATATAATTCTGTTTCACCGACTTCAAACCATCCAACTGGTGATCTACATCCCCTCCCGTATAGTGCCTCGTATGGGGCCATTTTAATATTGGAATGGTAGCTATTATTGTAGGCGAATTCTATGAGTGGAAGATGGTCATCCCAATTCCCCTTGAAATCTAGAAGACATGCTCGTAGCATATCTTCAAGTGTTTGAATGGTACGTTCAACCTGTCCGTCAGTCTGCGGATGAAATGTAGTGCTGAGATTCACTTGTGTGCCTAAACCCTTCTGAAAAGACCTCCAAAAGTTAGCCGTAAATTGAGCTCTTCGGTCTCATATAATAGATACCGGCACACCATGAAGCCGAAAAATCTCCTTGATATACAACTTTGCATAATCTTCAGCCGTGTAAGTAGTCTTAATTGGCAGAAAATGTGCATATTTTGTAAGTCGATCAACTATCACCCAGATGGAGTCAAACTTATGATAATAGCGAGGTAATCCAATAATGAAGTCCATATTAATCACCTCCCATTTCCAGGTTGGAATCTCTATATTCTGAAGCAATCCACTGAGTTTCTGAACTCAGTGATGCGGGATGGATAAGATGTCTCTATGAACAATTAGCTCTTATGACGGGAAAAGAATGAATGTGGTATGCCATGGTCAACTTTATCAGAACAGAATGTCTAGAGCTTTCAACAAAAGGGTCTGACCTAGATGTGCTGAAGTGGATCTTCCCGCATTAAGATGAAGCCAAAGGGAAATTTTCACCCAATTAGCAAGGGCACTACATGGTTCATTGAGTACAAACAGGAGGATCACTCATACTCGCATAAATGGATGGAAAAATTTGGCCAAAGCCTATCAATTCAAGAGCAGTCAAAAGATACTATGTTTAGATTTTTGCATTTTTTCATTTGATGTAACTGAACTACGCTTGACCTGATTGCGGTTTAAGAGGGAATACGTAGGCAGCCTTGTGGGTTTGGTCACATCTTAATAAAATCTTCATTTTTCCCATGGTCAGAAACTAGGGAAGAATTTTGAGGAGGACCCTCTAGATTCCGGAGCAAGTCCAGCCAATTTCATCATACGCAGAACGACCAAAGAATAACATATTAAACTGGGGCAGAATTTTGAGGAGGACTCTCAAAATTCTAGTGAAAAGAAGTCGCAATGTCTCTAAAAGTGTCACAGTCATTGGTTCATCCAATTTACTTGATATTGTATACTATTACATTTTTAAATAACTATATTTATCAAATGCATGCATATTTTTTGAAAACTTTATTTTTCTGGCAGCCAAATGTTACCCAGGGTAACTCAAACAAGATCTCCAGAGCAAAGCAAAGCAAAGCAAGCAGGCAAAGGCACGAACCAACCTTCCCCGCAAAACTCACAATTTTTCTTTGGATGCAGGAACAATGAACATAACAGGAGTATTTGCAAATACACACATATCAAAATCACTATCTTCATAATGACAGAACTGCCAAACGCAAACATGTCTCCAGATAAGAAATACTCTATTCTCACTCATTATCTTTTCTTTGCATGAGGCTAAGCATTGCCTCCCATTTTGCATGAGGCTAAGCCCTGCCTCCTCAATTCCATAAGGCTAAGCATTGGCTTCCGTTGCATGAGACTAAGCCCTGTCTCCTTTAATTGTATGAGACTAAGCGTTGGCTCCAATCTTTGCATGAGGCTAAGCCCTGCCTCCTTAATTGCATAAATCTAAGCACTGCCTTCCGTTGCATAAGACTAAGCCCTATCTCCTTTCCTTGCATGAGACTAAGCATTTTCTCCTATCTTTGCATGAGGCTAAGCCCTGCCTCTTCAATTGCATAAGGCTAAGCACTGTCTTCTATTGCATGAGACTAAGCCCTGTCTCCTTTAATTGTATGAGACAAAGCATTGTCTCCTATCTTTTCATGAGGCTAAGCCCTGCCTCCTCAATTGCATAAGGCTAAGCACTGCCTTCCGTTGCATGAGAGTAAGCCCTGTCTCCTTTCCTTTCTCGAGACTAAGCATTGTCTCCTATCTTTGCATGAGGCTAAGCCTTGCCTCCTCAATTGCATCAGGATAAGAACTGCCTTCCATTGCATGAGACTAATCCTTGTCTCCTTTCCTTGCATGGGACTAAGCGTTGTCTCCTATCTTTGCATGAGGCTAAGCCCTGCCTCCTCAATTGCATAAGGCTAAGCACTGCCTTCCATTGCATGAGACTAAGCGCAGTCTCCTTTCCTTGCATGAGACTAAGCATCATCTCTTATTTTTGCATGAGGCTAAGCCTTGCCTCCTTAATTGCATAAGTCTATGCACTGCCTTCCATTGCATGAGCCTACGCCCTGTCTCCTTTAATTTTATGAGACTAAGAATTGTCTCCCATTTTACCTGAGGTTAAGCCCCGCCTCCTCAATTGCATAAAGCTAAGCATTGCCTTTCCTTGCATGAGACTATGTATTGTCTCCCATTCTGCATAAGGCAAAGCACTGCCTTTCCTTGCTTCGAGACTAAGCATTGTCTTCTCTTCTTGCGTGAGGCTAAGCATTGCCTTCTCAATTGCATAAGGCTAAGCTCTGCCTTTCCTTGCAAAATACCGAATGCTATGCTACTTGAAATTTAGCACTATTTTTGCTTTCCTGGGGCTAAGCTCTGCCTTAATCTTATGCAAGACTAAGCTCCGTCTTGTTCCACTTCTCATTTGAGCAAGCATCGTGTCTTTGTATCTCATGGGCTAAAATATCGCCATTTTGTCCAAAGGCATCATAGTCTGAAGGCATCATCCCCATAGCCTGAAGACACCATGTCGTGGTGTGAGGATCTCTCACTATTGCACATCATTATTCAAAGACGTCATAGTTCAGAGGAACCCTTTTCATGGCTCGAGAACATCATCTCATGGCCTGCGAATCCTTTATTACGCGATTCATGGCCCAGGACGTCATGGTCTAAGGACATCATCCTCACCGTCCAAAGACAACCTTCATGGTCCAAAGGAAATTCACATCATGTTTAAATTCTTCAATAACTCATATATATTTGCATGCATCATGTTTTTAGTTTTGCAAGTAATCCGGGCAGGAACCGTATTTATAAATAGGAGCAATCTTCGCTCTGGTTTCCATTCATAAAGTTCACATCTTGCAAATATTTCAAAATTTAACCGACCGTCATCACTTCCCGCTTTTTATTCTACGATCGTTCAAGTATTGGCTCATTGATATAGCCATATCGTTTCAAATTCACATTGATAACTCCGCATAAATTCATCCGATATTGTCCTAACCCAAAGAACCCTTTCCGAAACACACGACATTCCTGTAACAACTCCATCGGTTTCGTTCACTGTTGGATCCAGAACTACATAAGACCTGATTCCCGTAACACCAGGGTTCAGCCCCCATTTTTCTAAATCACATAATCCCACATTCAATTCGGCCAAAATTGGTCATCATTTTCTTTATCCGACAATTCTTTCATCATTCCCGGGTTAAGAGGGACAGCTGTTGATACCCAATTTTGCCCTCATATTTTTTCAAAATATATATACACTTTAAAAAAATCATTTATGCATCATTATTTAGTTTACAAATCTATACAAACATTTTCTATAATTTTCCATAATTTTTAGAGCTTTTAAATTAATTTTTTCTGCATTTAAATCACTTGAATAATTATTAATTATACCTTCATATTATTTTGTGATAAATTAATCATCCAAATTATTATCTTGCATCCTCATATATGTTTCATAATATTTTTACTTTATTTCGTATAATTATGTTTGCTTTTTTAAGTTGTTTGCCGAATTATGCAATAATAGCCTATATTAATATATAATTGCTTTTTATCGATACTATTTGTGTCAAAATAGCCTTCTATATTTTTATTATGCTAAATTATTATTATTAATCATTTTATTGCATAAATACCATTTTTTTATTTTTTTTATTAAGCATTTTTATAAATTATTTTGTTAAATTTTGTGTATTTAAATAATAGCTAATTTTTTTAAACCAAATTTCGGACCCAAATTAGCCCAATTACCCCTCGCCCAAGACCAAATGACCCTGTCTAATACCCGGTCGGTACCCGTTTTATTTTAACCCACCCCGTTAGTTTTTAAATCCTAGCTGTTAATCTTTCAAGATCAACGACCCGCATCCTTTCCCCCCGTTTTAATTACCCTAGACCTAAAACCCTAACCCATTTCCCTCTAACTCGCCGCCCCTAAACACTCTTAATCTCTCCACTCTCTTCACCTACGAACCCTAGCCGCCGCCTGTCAAAACCTTTCCCTAATCCCTCTTCTAATGAGATTTCCTTCTCATCTACTTACCATATTAGTATGTTTTCGCTATTGGTTGATTCTCCGTGGTATCACCTAGTACTTTCGTAATCATGGCAAGTATTACCACTTTGATTCTGTCCGATTGACTCCCATCTCTTGAATCTGGACGATATTTTGTCTACACACGCTTTATTCTACACCGTGTGAGTCCGATTTTGTTTGTATTTTTGATGATTTACACTTTTCCTAAAACCAGGGTTTTTAGATCTTTTCAAATCGAACCAAAATGGGTTCGATTCTTTTATTTTGAGAATTATTATGTCTGTATTTGTCCTATATGCTACTGTGTGTCCGATTTTTGTTATATTTTTGTCAATATTTACTTTTCCTAAACACTAGGGTTTACTGATTTCTTCTCCTGATCCGATTTTAATTGATTTATATGATCTTCTTCCCTTTTATGGTTTGATAGATTGTATTTCCTTATTTATGTGCTGATTTTACCACTATATAAACCCTTTCCCCATTCCCGTTTTGGACAGACCGGAATTGCTATAATCTCACTAAAAATTTGAAGCTCTGTTCTGTTATTTCTTTACTATCTTGTTCTTTATCTTGCCTTGGCCGGCTCAAAAACAAGGCCACTAAGAGCATATTGTTTGAACTTTCTCTTGGTGCGAGCATTGCCCGGGGTTCTTTTGAAACTCTTGGGAACTTTGACGCATTGAGGTTCTGGGTTCTTATGGATCTTCTGTTCTTTATTTTGTCCGTTTAACTGGTAAGCTACTTGATTCTAGTAATTTCATCCCTCTGTGTCCTTGATTTGCATGTGTTCTCACCTTTGAAATTCCTGGCTTAAATATGTTTTCTGGACTACTTTTGTGCACGATTTTGTTAATCGCACCTTGTTCTAAGCCTGTTAGCATCTAACTCTCCTCCTAATGACACTAGTTCAGTGTTTACCTAAGCCTAACTTTGGTAATTTGAGTGCAAAGGTGTCTCAATGTTTCCCTAATTCATGCTTATTTGTTTTGTCTTTAACCTCTATAGTGAAGGCTAGAATGTCTGTGTTAATTATGATACACTCACATGCTATTCATTCAGCATGATCCCCATACCCCATTGGTGACTGATTGAGATCTTAACAGTTACATCAATCTATTTTTCCATGCCCTGTTTGAACCATTTTATGACATGATTTAGATCTTCTCTAGTTGTTTAGTCTATTGTGACCATCCCAGAATACCCATATGTGATATTTGTTATGAGTTTGCTATCTTACACTGTCCTGAGTCCTTGCAATGTTTGTTCTTCATTTACAATGTGTTGCAATTTGTATTAAAACTATTTCGTATCGACTATGTCTTGCTTTAATGCTAATGTGTTTTCCAATCTGTCCTTTGTTCATTTGATACGCATAATAAAATTGGCTCCAAGTACTGATCGTTAGAGATCCTACCTATAGGGTATAGCTACTCGCTCTAAATTGTTAATGTTGAATTTCTCAAACGGTGGTTACTTATTCATGCCACTGCCAGAAAACATGAGTAATTCTGGGCTTTTCAAATAGATTTCATTGCTCCCTCTACTGCGTGAATCACTTAGACACAACGTCCCTATGGTTTAATAGCAAGAAACATGTAACCTCAATAATCAACATGTAACAACTGTGTAATCTCGTCTGTAAGATGGCACCTTGCATCTGAAACTGCCAGCATGAGGTCACATAAAAACAATGTCTATAGGGCTTAATGGCTTTAATTTAGCTCAATTCTGAAACTGTCTAAAAATTAATGTGAGAATTTGTTTGCGTGCATTTGTTGTCTAAGTGTGGAGGTTAACTTGAGCCCCTAATTGCTTTTACATGACGTCCAACTTGTTTTGTATGTCACCTAGTTTAATAATTTTGAGTAGCCTAAGTTAAGTCTAGAACTATTCAAAAATAGAGGTCCAAACGCCTCTTGGGCCATATGCATGGGACGAGTAGTGCACGAATAAGGCACCGTTTAGTACCAACTAGTGCGCTTTAGGTAAAAACTTAAAGATAGTAATTGGGTAGCAGGAGATGATAGTTTGTGCCCGCTGAGTAATACGTGTAACACCCCATGTCACACCTCCTTTTTCACTACACCCCCCGTAAAGGGGTATAACAAGGGAATTTTTCCAATTAAAGGACAATCGAAACGGGATTTATTTATTTAATGATTCAGAGTCGCCACTTTGGATAATTTATGGTGTCCCAAGTCACCGGTTCAAATCCCGAATCGAGGAAAAGATTGACTCTGTATTACAGTCCGCGAACACAGAAATCCGGGTAAGGAATTCTGTTAACCCGGGAGAAGGTGTTAGGCATTCCCGAGTTCTGTGGTTCTAGCACGGTCGCTCAACTGTTATAATTGGCCTATTATCTGATTTTAATACATGTTTTAGCCTATGGTGCAGTTTTAACTTTATAAACGCTTTTATTCATTTTTAAGGAAGATTGCAACGTCATTTAAAATACGTCTTGAACCACGTCACATAAATGCACCCGCAGTCCGCAACATATTTTATCTAACATTGTTGAGATTTGAATTTGGGTCACATAAATTCGCACCCGAATTTAGGAAGGTAAATTATTAAAATAACGCGCCTAAAGCAACTACGCGTTTGCAACTTTGCGAGAGCCATGGAAAATTCGCTAAATGGCGCACCTCGATTTCTAAGGATTTAAATACTAATTAAATGAGGGCCATGCAATTTAAGATTTTATTTAGCACGGCGCACCTCAATTCCAATTTTAAAAGGAAAGTCAAACTAAATTTTAAGGGCCATAAGTTATATCCTATTTAATGTGGCTCACCTCAACTATATAAAGAACTTAATTTTCTAAGACACTAAGGGAGTTAGGATTCTACTTATTGTATGAAATTGTTAAACTAAATTTTGATAACCAATGTAACCAATGTTAGCAATGAACAGCCCACATTTGATTGTGAAAAGAGGTTTGGGCTAGTCATACACCAAAAACTAACCATCCGTTACTGCATGCCAGCCGGAGTAACAAATGGGCTCAATATGAAGCCCAACTTGGCAATCAGATTTCCGAACAGAGAACAATCACAGTTGGGCCAAAGTTGGGAGCCCAATACACGATTCAGCGCAAATTATATCATTCAAGAAAATTGGAGTTGAACAAATACTAATAGTCCTTGAATCAAATGCAAAACACATTCTGAAATCATTGTATGTATTCTATGGTGAAATATAACTTTCAGTTATGACAATGCACAAATTATCCGTCAATTTAGTGTCAAAACTCAGTGATTACAAACTTATGCAACATCTGATTTGAATGGGCGAGTTTAGCAGGACTATACTGATTCAACACTTTCCAAAGAAGAGGACAAACCAAACATGACGAATTGATTCGAGTCTGGAGGTTTCCAAATCTAAAATTGGGCTCACATTCATTTGAAAGTTCCTTTAAAAATGCAAAGATCCCACTACATACACAAAAGAAAAACTAGTGACTAATTATGAAATCATTGAGCCGTGTTTCAAGCCATACGGGTGCAAACTTGAACACAATGACTGGGATAATAAACTTAAACTAAATCCATTAGACCAATGATCTGAATCGACATGCATTTAAATCTATGACTATGAAAACACAAACCAAAAGCCAAATAGTTTCAGCTAGTTAAATTACAAATCACAGTCCATAATTATTACACATTATAGAGTCTAAAACAATCTCAAATCAGCTGCATCCCAATAAATTCAAGTCCAAACCTTAAAATAAAAATGAAATGCACATAAGAAGCTGGACTAAAACATGCATAATAACAATGGCATAAGTTAACACAACGACTGATATGTTTCATTTAATTCCCACTCGGTCACAGATCTTCATACAAAGCTTAATCAGGCTTCATTTCCACCATAGTTCAAGAGAATAACTGGTGCAATTAGAACAAAAGACAAGGTGAGAAGCTCAGTAGCAGAAACGGATCTACTTCAGCAGTTCAACAACAGCCAATTCAGCTTCTTCAAGCTATTTCAAACCCAGAATGAATCCACAATCACCTCCAGCTTTTAAAACTCAAAGAATTACACACAAAACTTCGAATGTAACAGTGCTTTTGGTGTCTTCTTTGTATTCTCCTCTAGTTTTTCAGACCTTTTCAGTGTTTAGAGCTTTCTTTAGCCGTTTCTCTTTTCTCCAAATCTCCTTTCATAATTCAGCTAATGGTCATTTTATACAGGGGAGTTAGGGCAGCAGTAAGGATTTTAGAATTTGCTCTTTAATCCTTTTCCAATTTCTGTTTTTGCCAAAACATCCTCAGTTCAAAAATCAATTTTCATTTTAGTCCTTAAGTCTGCTTCTGGGAAGCTTCCTATTTCAGTTACAGAGAGATTCCCTACCCAAATTTCCCAATTTACCCATAAATGCCCCTATTTTTTACTTTCAAGAAGTCACTCTTGGGTCAAGTTAACCCAAGACCCAACCCAACCCATGGGCTTATGTACTAAAAGCCCAAATTGAATCTCAATACATCTAGGACTGGACTCAAACGGAAATTTCCGTAAACAAACCCTGAATTAAAATAATGGACTTCAAAAGAGGCATTCGGATCCAATTGTTTGTAAACAAATACACTTAACTAACTGGGACCTATTATTGATCAAAAGAGGCAGTCAATGAGAAATTAAATCAAATAAACTATTATGCTGACTATTTAAACCAAACTAAACCATGATTAACTAAAACTGGAGACCTAACGACTCTACGGCAAACTTATGACTTCAAACCTAAAATCACTGACTAAAAATAATACTAATTACGCGTTTCATTTTCAGTCAACTGAAAGAATAGAAGAAAAATAGAAGAAAGGAATTGAATACCTAACCATGGCTGTCCGGTTGCTCATCTAGGCCCGTCTTCTTCGATTTAAATCCGAAAAGAGGTGTCAAATGAATGTTCCCCTTTGAGAACAGACAAGGGACACCTTTTTCCGGCTCAAATCATTTTAGACACCCATGCATGCCCGCCCTGATTTGATCTCTGTGAGGTTTGAAGAGGATTTGAAGGGATTGACTTCAGGTTTTGGGAAGAGAAAGAAGTTGTGAGTGTTTGGGTTTGATTTGGTGGAATTAAGGTTTGACCTATGGTTTTCAGATTTAAGATTCGACGAGATAGGCCATGATTTGAGGGTAAAGGACTGGAGATTTGGGATGAGGGGACAAAGAGGGTTCTAGGTTGTTAGTTTGGTGAGGATTAGGGGTGGTCTATGGCATCGCCGCCACCGGAGATGGTGGTGGGTTTTAGGGTGGCGGGCTCTAGGATTCCTTGTTGAAGGAGACGACAAAGACTGAGGGGGTGAGAATAGGGGGGGGGGGGTTGGTTCCGACAGATATATACATAATGAACTCCAGTTCCTGGCCGTCTGATCACATGAGATCAACGGCTCAGATTGATAGACTTGGGGAGACGGCGTCGTTTGGTCTAAAAGTCATTGGACTGGATATGGAGCGGGTTTGGGCCGAACCGGGGCTGGTTTTGGACGAGAACGGGGGGAATTTGCTTGGGCTGGAAGCTTGGATTTAAAGAAAGCCCAAAAAATTCTGATCTCTCACTTCTTTCCCTTTTTAATTATTTCAAAAACTCTTTCTTTTTTATATTTTCTTTTAGAAAATATAATAAAATAAAACCTAAACTAATTCATAAACCAAATTAATCCTATTAAATTAACTAACTCCAAATAACAATTACCACCAATAATTAAGAACCAAATTAAAGGGAAAACTACCAAAGTTCAAAAATTAGAAATAAAAGTGCAAAAATAACTATTTTTATGATTTTTCCAATTCTTATAAAAATAACTAACTTACTACTTAATTCAAAAATGCAAAGTTAAATCCTAAATGCAAATGCAACATATTTTTGTATTTTTCATTAATTAAATAAAATAGCATGCACAGACAAATGCAAACAATTAACGAAAAATGCCACAAAAATCCACAAAATTACAAACAATGGAAAAACTATTTTGTTTTGAATTTGTGGGAGTAATTCATATAGGGCAAAAATCACGTGCTCACAGCTGCCCCTCTTTGCTCGAAAATACGAAGAGTTTTCGTGCAAAGATAAAGTGAGCGGATACGAGCGATCTTTGCCCGTTTGAATACTCCGTGGGAAGCATTTTTGAAAGATTTGACCGCACCCTGCTTCCGAGGTTGCCTACATATCCTTGGCTATAAAGGAATCAGGTCAGTGTAGCTCGGGAAGTTTCGGTAGCTGGGACTAGCATGAAGTTGTGATTTCACTATTGTTGTTGCTGCTGCTACTGCTTACTGAACTCCTTATTACCCCATGACAAAATAAAAAGAAGCTAGACTAAACTATGAACTATGCATTACAAAAATCCGATCTATATCTTCAAATTTGATCTTGTGATTCCTGTTGCCTTGTTGACTTGTGTTTTCCAGGTGAAGTTCCTTTGTTGCCGACTTGAATTGTAATCTGAGATGCTTTCCCTTATCTCCAGGTGGGCGCCTGATTGCTGAAACTTGAACTGTATTCCCTTACTCTCCAGGTGGGCGCCTGATTGCTGAAACTTGAACTGTATTCCCTTACTCTCCAGGTGGGCGCCTGATTGCTGAAACTTGAATTGTATTCCCTTGCTCTCTAGGTGGGCGCCTGATTGCTGAAACTTGAACTGTATTCCCTTGCTATCAAGGTGGGTGCCTGATTGCTGAAACTTGACTTGTATTCCCTTGCTCTCCAGGTGGGCGCCTGATTGCTGAAACTTGAACTGTATTCCCTTGCTCTGCAGGTGGGCGCCTGATTGCTGAAACTTGACTTGTATTCCCTTGCTCTCCAGGTGGGCGCCTGATTGCTGAAACTTGAACTGTATTCCCTTGCTCTCCAGGTGGGCGCCTGATTGCTGAAACTTGAACTGTATTCCCTTGCTCTCCAGGTGGGCGCCTGATTGCTGAAACTTGAACTGTATTCCCTTGCTCTCCAGGTGGGCGCCTGATTGCTGAAACTTGAATTGTATTCCCTTGCTCTCCAGGTGGGCGCGTGATTGCTGAAACTTGAGCTATATTCTCTTGCTCTCCAAGTGGGCGCCTGATTGCTGAAACATGAACTGTATTCCTTTGCTCTCGAGGTGGGCGCCTGATTGCTGAAACTTGAATTATATTCCCTTGCTCTCCAGGCGGGCGCCTGAATGTTGAAACTTGAACTATATTCCCTTGCTCTCCAGGTGGGCGCCTGATTGCTGAAACTTGAATTGTATTCCCTTGCTCTCCAGGTGGGCGCCTGATTGCCAAAACTTCAACTGTGTTCCCTTGCTCTCCAGGTGGGCGCCTAATTGCCAAAACATCAACTGTATTCCCTTGCTCTCCAAGTGGGCGCCTGATTGCTAAAACTTGAACTGCTTCTCCCTGTTCTCCATGTAGGTACCTGATTTCAACGAAAATAGACGAAACAAAGAAAATTTTCTGCCCCAGTTTGGTAGTTGGGCACATATGTGAGTGTTAGACTGAATAATGTTACCAAATATTCTATGAATTTGAAAGCTAGATCCCATTATCCAGGAGGGTCCTGACAACTCCTAACTAAATGACAGTTTTAAATCTAAATTATATCTTCCAAAGGTATTACTTTCGCTAAATCTTGTTATCTAAGAAGGTCTTCATATTACATCCCATTATCCATGAGGGTCCTAAAAATGAAAAAGTCAAGTTTTATCTTAAGAGTGACAATTCTTAAGGCTGAATTATACTATCCTACAAAAGAATTCTTACGCTACATCTTGTTATCTAATGGAAATCTTATAGCTAGGTCCGATTATTCAGGAGGGTCCTGAAAATTCCTAATTGAATCCTATCTTAAACATGCAAACTCTGAAGCCAACTTATATTCCTTTGGGGGAATTATGCTAGATTATGCTAGTCATGATTGTTTTGAATTTTAAACTAGGTCCCATTTTGCAGGAGGGTCCTGAAAATTTACGGTCAAACCTGTCTGGTGCTTGCTCTTCCCCTACGGAGGGCTTCTCCGAAACAAACGAAATTTTCTGCCCCTGTTTCAATCAAAGAAAAATTTTGTCAGTTTAAAAATATGGTGGTTGGTTTGTGGTCTTGACTTCGAGGGCGATTGCTCCTTCACTTCCCATGATCGCTTTGATTTCCACTCGAAGACCTTGCTAGTTTATTGACTAACCACTTTCTCTGTCATCCTAATCACAGAGAATACCTCTTCTCTGTTCAGACACAATACCCCCTGTCTGTTGCATTGCTCATGACCTGACATTTACCAAGCCCTTGTGTTTCACAGGAATCTCAAAGCACGTCAATTGCCACCTACTCATTGCGCATGTTGTTCTTTCTTGACTTAAACCATTGGCTCTAGCCTTGAGGTCTATTGTTCCTTCACTTGCCATGATAACTGATTCCGACTCGAAGACCTTGCTTGTTTATTGACTAACCACTTTCTTTGTTACCCTTAACACAGAAAATACCTCTTCCCCGTTCAGACCCAATACCCTCTATCTGTTGCATTGCTCATGAACTGACATTTACCAAGCCCTTGTGTTTCACATGAACCCAAAGCACATCAATTGCCACCCCCCTTAGTGTGTATGTTGTTCTTTCTTGACTCAAACCACTGGCCTTGGCCTTGAGGTCTATTGCTCCATCACTTGTCATGATAACTTTGATTTCTTCTTGGAAGATCTTGTTTGTCATTGGTTAACCACTTTCTTCGTCAATCTTATCACAGAAAATACCTCTTTTTCGTTCGAACCCAATGTCCACTATCTGTTGCATCGCTCGTAAACCAACATTTACCAAACCTTTGTATTTCACATGAATCTCAAAGCACGTCAAATACCACCCACTTGGTGCATATATTGTTCCTTCTTGACTTAAACCACTAGCCCTGGCCTTGAGGTCTGTTGCTCCATCGCTAGCCATGATAACTTCGATTTCTTCTTGGAAGATCTTGCTTGTCACTGGTTTACCACCCTTTTTGTCAATCTTATCATAGAAACTACCTTTGATCCGTTCACCCTAGCCCTCCTTCTGTTGCATTGTCGATGAATTGATATATACCAAGCCTTTGTATTTCACACGAATCGCAAAGCATGTTGATCGTTACCAGCTCAGTGCGCTTGTTGTTCTTTCCGGACTTATGACGCTTTGATGTGCTAACCAGATCCCGTTTTGTGCAATTGGAAAGCTGGTGGCAAATTTTGAAGTCATTTCTCACTTGTTTTGACCAAACAGACTCAAGAAGAGGAAGTAAACAAGACAAAGGGAACAGAGTAGAGGACAATGGAAAGAGATGATTCCTAACAAGAAAACTACAAAGTAGAAACCTATCGGATGTGGATACCAACTCTAATGACCATGATATGCACCTGCGGACTATTCTGTTAAGCAAATCTGATGTTCAGCTCTTGTTGTACCTTTTTGCCGTGAAACTAGGCTTTAATGCTCCGCTTATCCAATCTGATTCACAATCCTTATTCGACTTGTAGTGCCCGAAGGGTTTTCACCATCAAGCCTCTCTCATTTTGGTCTTTCTCTCAACTCACCGTCGCCTTATGGTGCGCGTGAAGGTTTTCACCACTAAGACTCTCTCATTTTTGATTTCTCTCAGATTTCATCGCATTGTGGTACCCGTGAGGGCTTTCATCAATAAGACTCTCATTTTTCATTTCCATTGTTTGGACCAGAGTGTTGCCCCTGATATGATTCACCTCTACTTGATCGCCTTGGCATCTCTCGAAAACTGATCGGAAGGTCTTTATCTGGACCGTAATGTGGGCTTTTGGATGAGGTTAGAAATAAAGGGTATCAAAAGGCTCCAAACAATTCAAATGGGTTCAAAATTACAACTTTCAGAATAAGATTTCGTATAACAACCACAACTTCTGCCCCAGTTTCTTGCTTGGGGACTTTTGGATTTTTATTTTGATGGGACTGAACCGTGAGTCTTCCTACGTATCCTTAAAAGGAATCAGGTCGAACGTAGTTCGTGGTATAGGAATTACTTTGTTTGTTGTGATCTTTCTTTTCCTTTTCTTTCTCCTCTTTTCCTCTTTTTGTTTTTTTTTCTTTTGTTGTTGTTTTTCTTCTCTTTTTTCTCTTTTTTTTTCTTTTTTTTCTTTTTCATTCTTTTCTTTTCTCTCTTTTCCTTTACTTATCTTTCACGCTTTCATTTCTGATCTTTGCTACTGATTCCAAAAGAGGGATATGGAAAGAAATAAATAAGGCTCAAAAGGGGTAACAAAGGATAAAGTGTTTAGATAGCAGAACAAAATGCCTTCGTCATTCCAATCTTCAAAACATGCCAAGTACAACAAATACAATTTAACCAAAGAAATCATACATAATATCTTTTGACTACATCAGAATTGATAGCCATATCCACACATTTGCTTTCTACATATGTTAAATACAAAGCACCATTGGACAACACTCTCACTCCCATTACCAACGACCCCTGTCAATTTGGGCAAACTTGCCTTTAGCTTCAACCCGATGCGTCATGATGCATTTCAATAGGGTTTTTTATGTTCTATCTGCCCCAGTTTCACACAATTCGGGCTTGAAGTGATCTCAAAATGCCTTTACTTATTTCCCTCAAATGTCCCTATCATCTTCAAAATTGTTTCATTGCTTCATGACTAAACTGACTTTTTAAGACCAGGCTGAGAATTACACATGCGTGTCATGTCACTAGAGTCGACAGGAAAAGGACTATAAAAGGAAAAGAAAACTAACAAAAATGACTAGAAATAACAGAAAATAGAAAATTGCATTAGACAGATAGTGAAAGGGTTCGAACAAGCAAACTGAACTGGGGTTACAACTTTGGAACAAACCTAGACAACACTAAACGAGCTACTATGACTAAACAAAGTAGGCACAATAAAAGGATAGAAGGATTTGAGCCACAAGACAATATCCGGATTACAACCCTGAAATAAACCGGACAACAGAAATGACAACAAAATAAACCACCAAGACTCCTCCCTGGCTAGCCAAGAAAGGAGCATCTTTCCAATTACCAAGCTCGGCATCTTCGCCACTGAGTTCCGCATCAATATTGCCAAGACCATTACCAACTTCAATATTATCAAATTTAGTCAACCCGTTCCCAAGAGGATTCGCATTCTCCCTGTCACTGTCATTGATCACAACTACCCCTTCTTGAATCATTCTTTCTATTTCCCTTTTCAAAGAGCGAAAATCTTCAATGCTATGCCCTTGGTCATTAGAGTGGTACATGCATCACACAATAGGATCAAAGCCTTTTGCATATGGGTCTGGAGTATAGCCGAGGAGTGGCTCAATCAGGCCAGAATGCTTTAACTTTTCAAACAAACTTGTGTAGGATTCTCCGATGGGCGTGAAATTATCTTTTTGCCTTTGTTTCCCTCCATGCCTCAGTTTTCTAGGATTGTTGGATGCTTGAAAATGCTATGAAGGCACACGAGAATTTTGGGATGCTGGTGCTTGCCCTAGGGAGTGACCTAGTGGTTGGACAGATGACTGGATGTTGTTCGGCGGATAACACTGGGGTGGATTATGTGGAGTTTGGGGATGTTCATAGGGTTGGTATTGAGGCTGAAAGCGTTTAGCAAGAACGACCACTGGACCCTGTCGTCGGTGAAGGGAGAAACCTAGTGGTTGGACAGATGACCGGATGTTGTTCGGTGGATAATACGAGGGTGGATTATGTGGAGTTTGGGGATGTCCATGGGGTCGGTATTGAGGCTCAAAAAGTTTAGCAAGAACGACCACTGGACCCTGTCGTCGGCGGGGCTCAGCAACACCTTTTCTTTCAATGGGGGGCTATCCCGAGCAACTTGTTCGTTCCATCTGAGCCAAAAATCCTTAAAACATTCCTTGGATTTCTTTTCCATCTGAGATAGGGAGGAGCGGTCTGGGACAATGTCTATATTGTACTGAAAGCGTCGCACAAAATCTTGAGCCATGTCGCCCAATGTATGCCACTTCCCGACATCTTGACGATTATGCCATTCCAGGGCTGCCCCAGTCAAGCTCTTACTGAAATATTTCATCAACAAATCATCTTTCTCGCCAACACTTCTCATTTTACTGCAATAACCCCTCAGATGGGCTACCGGATCTCCACCCCCATCATACAAATTAAACTTTGGCACTTTAAACCCCACGGGCAGGCGAACGTCAGGGAACATACACAACTCTTTGTCAGACATGTTACCTCGGTCTCCCATTCCTTGCTTGTTCTTTAAGGACTGTTCTATGCCCTTCAGCTTCCTGGATATCTCATCTCGCCCTTCTCTTCCTGTGAACTTTTCATTTTCAACATGAGGGTCCTCCCGCGGGCTCTGATTGTATGAGTTGGGAACCCTGTGGGCCACCTTTGAGGGGTAATATTGGGCATCATGAGCATTGAGTGGGTATTCCTTGTTGGGGATAGTGGATATGGCAGGAGGGCAATTTTGGGGAAAGGTAATCGGAGGACGAGTGATGGAGCTACTAGGGTGGTTGGGAAAGCTGTGATAGGCGGGTGGATCTGGAGAGTATGGAGGATCATCTGGCACTATGACCGGAATTTGGGTAAGGGTAGCATCTAAGAAGCTAGGTGGTGGCGGGGGTGGTGCCTTCCTAGTCATCCAGGCCTGATACATGTCCATCATGTGTTGTCTCAACATCCTTACCTCATCAGCCAAACCAGTGTCCTGTTCAACCAACTATTTTCGGGCACCAGTATCAACCAACCCGATTTTGTTGTTGTCCGCCATTGCCTTTTGACTTTATGTTGTGGAGAGGAGTTACTACTTTGAGAACCACAAACCAACCACCTTTCTGCAATGATATCAAAAGGAACAAAATGGGGGCATCCCGTTAGCGTTAGGGCTTTTAACAGATAGGCAACCACACATTGGGGAATGTAATGCACCTAAGTAGTTAACCGTTTCTATTATGCATTTGATCGGTTGCTTGCGTCATCCCGGCTTTCCCCTAATTTCCGATTGCAACTTCTTCTTCTCTCTCTTTTTTCACTCATGCCTCTCTCTGCTTGATTTCACGTTGTTCTTTATTCTCTCATTTCACTCTCTTGTTTTGCCATTGTTGCATTTCCACGGTTTCTTATTTTTCTCTCTCTTTTCTTTCCTTTTCTCTCTTGTTTTTCTCTCTCTCTTTTTTCTTTTTTCTTCTCTTTTTTTTATTTTTGGTTATGGTCGAATCTTATGGAGATTGCCTACGTATCATGACCCTACATGAATCAGACCGAGCGTAGTTCTGGGGGCTAAGTGTGAAAATAAATAATAAAATATTTTGGGATTTTCAAATTTTTATAAAAAGAAAATGCTTGATTACAACGACTCAAAAACTAACAGACTCGAAAAGGAAACTTACAGACTCTGATGGAAAGATGTAAATACGGACTCAAAACCAAACTGACAGACTCCAACAGAAAGATGAAAATACAGGCTCACAAACAGACAAACATACTCCAAAAATCATGAACACATTAATGCCTCAACTGCTCCTGGGGCCCGCGGGACATCATTAGGTCTCGCCACGGGCCTACACGCTAAATTCCCTTGGAGGTGGTAGAGATCTTCCATTATTCGACGGACAAAGGTCATTACAGTGGCAAAGAACATGGATCTAGTCATGCCCTCACAACTACTGCACCTCATCGCGATGTAGTCGGCGATCCTTCTGACTCTCTCTCTTATGACACCCTTTTCTTGCAACAAACGCCCAATCTGCTGGGCCCTGGATTCAAAAGTTTGTTCAGCTACTTGATTATGTTCTTGAAGTTGTATCAAATCTCTTTCTAACTGTGCCGTTGTTGCATAATAGTGTTCTCTTTCAGCCTTTAAGTCTTTCGCCTGCTTGATCATTTTGTTCTCAATGATGATGACCCTTTTCTTCAACCCCGCAACTTCATTGTCATATTCTCTTTCAACTGTTTAACCAAGCGCGCTCGCTCTGCATTCTTGGCCAATTTTGTTTGAGCCCTGGCTAGTTCACCCTTTGCTTTTTTCAGATCAAAACTATATTCACCCACTTTCTGCCTAAGGTTACCTATAAGCTTTCCATCTTTTGTACTTCTGGCGGGGTTTTCAGCTGCTGTTTTCATTTCTCGAATCTGTGCTTGAAGGGCCTCATTTTCTTTGGCTAGCTTTTTCTTTTCACCCTCATCCGTCGTGGCTTGCAAACCATTCTCGAGTTGAAGGTCCTGTGTCTCTTGACGACTCTTGGCGCAACCAGATACTTTTGTCTCAGTGGAATCTCAGCTCTCCCAATATATCCGGCTATTTCATCCAAAGTTGGGGGTGAGTTCAAAATCTGAGAAATGAAACACGTTGTGGGCCGGGTCCTAGAATGTAACCAACGCCTTTATGATGTCCCCTCTAGGCCTGATCTTCAGCAACCCGGTAAGACCTCCCAAGTATAGATTGACCTTATCTTGCCCTGATTTACCCAGGTCTTCCCACCACATACACAGCTCCAAGGGGATTTTGTTCATGAGTGTTATTGGCAAATTTTGACTCGTGCTCATTCTGCACATTTATTAGGGTGATTAAGCAAAAATCATGATTCATTTGACTCAAAAACAAGCCGACACTTTTTTTTTCAGATTTTCATTTCAAAAGTAAAAACCCGGCTTTGCAAATACAGCCTTTCAGCACTTCCGGGGGGGGGGGGAGATTTTAAGGCTGTGCTTGCCAACCGGCCTAAAAATTTGAAAAGAAACCAAAGGCGGTTGTTCTTGCAAAAACAGCCTTCCGGCGTCCTTTTGGGGACATTCGCCTATTTTAGACAAGAATGGCATCACCGCTTATTAAAAATGAAAAAAAAAATTCTTTTTCGGCTATTTTTCAAAAAAAGAAAGTTGGACCCGATGGGGGTTGCCTACGTATCCCACATCCTGTGAGAATCAAACTGGCGTAGTTCGGGCAATTTTGACAAAAAGAACCAACTTTTTTTTTCTTCTTTTTTTTTTTCTAAAACAAACACAAAACTTTTCTTTTCTTCTTTTTTTTTTTCAAAATTTTGGCAGAGTTTCAGTATATTTTGGACATTGGTTTTTCAAAAACAGACAATTATCTGTCTCAGTCCTCCCATTGACTTTCCTTCTCAACTTTTCCCAATAAGCCGGTCAAGATGCAAATCCGAAGCAAATGAATGCACAAGTAGCAAGTAAGATGCATCAGGATGGTCTTTTCATTTCGGGTACATAGACACTCCCAACCCCTGTGTTGAGTCTCCAAAGTCAAATGCACATGATGCAATCAAACGTTCCTACTAGGGATCCAGCATGAGGCTGAGTTATTCTAGGTTATAAACCTGGGTATTTGTTCTAGACTTGTGTACCCGAGCGGACAACTCGAGCCGAGGAGGGGGCTACGTACCGAGAACCAAAAGGCCATCCGGCTTAGTAACTTGTCCGAGCCTTTTTCTTATTTCAAGGTATGACACTAACTGAATAGGGAGTCACGACCAGCGAGCACATCCCCGAAGATGAGAAGAGAAGGGTTTCGTAGCAGTTTATATACAGTTCAGATAATATCAAAGCGGTAAAAGCAAAATTTAGCACATTAGGCTCAAGCATGTAATAAAATCAGATAATAGATAAAGCCAAATATAACTATTCATCTAAGCTCGAATTCTGAACCCTGAACCAGAGATTCTGGGTTCTGGTCCCCAGCAGAGTCGCCAGAGCTGTCACACCTCCTTTTTCACTACACCCCCCGTAAAGGGGTATAATTAGAGAGTTTTTCCAATTAAAGGACAATCGAAATAGGATTTATTTATTTAAAGATTTAGAGTCGCCACTTGGGATAATTTATGGTGTCCCAAGTCACCGGTTCAAATCCCGAATCGAGGAAAAGATTGACTCTGTATTACAGTCCGCGAACACAGAAATCCGGGTAAGGAATTCTGTTAACCCGGGAGAAGGTGTTAGGCATTCCCGAGTTCCGTGGTTCTAGACGGTCGCTCAACTGTTATAATTGGTCTATTATCTGATTTTAATACATGTTTTAGCCTATGGTGCAGTTTTAACTTTATAACCGCTTTTATTCATTTTTAAGGAAGATTGCAACGTCATTTAAAATACGTCTTGAACCACGTCGCATAAATGCACCCGCAGTCCGCAACACATTTTATCTAACGTTGTTGAGATTTGGATTTGGGTCACATAAATGCGCACCCGAATTTAGGAAGGTAAATTATTAAAATAACGCGCCTAAAGCAACTACGCGTTTAAAACTTTGCGAGAGCCATGAAAAATTAGCTAAATGGCGCACCTCGATTTCTAAGGATTCAAATACTAATTAAATGAGGGCCATGCAATTTAAGGTTTTATTTGGCACGGCGCACCTCAATTTCAATTTTAAAAGAAAAGTCAAACTAAAATTTTAAGGGTCATAAGCTATATCCTATTTAATGTGGCTCACCTTAACTATTTAAAGAACTTAATTATCTAAGACACTAAGGGAGTTAGGATTCTACTTATTGTATGAAATTGTTAATCTAAATTTTGATAACCAATGTAACCAATGTTAGCAATGAACATCCCACATTTGATTGTGAAAAGAGGCTTGGGCTAGTCATACACCAAAAACTAACCATCTGTTACTGCAGGCCAGCAGGAGCAACAAATGGGCCCAATATGAAGCCCAAGTTGGATTTCAAATTTCCGAACAGAGAACAATCACAGTTGGGCCAAAGCTGGGAGCCCAATACACGATTCAGCGCAAATTATATCATTCAAGAAAATTGGAGTTGAACAAATACTAATAGTCCTTGAATCAAATGCAAAACACATTCTGAAATCAGTGTATGTATTCTATGGTGAAATATAACTTTCAGTTATGACAATGCACAAATTATTCGTCAATTTAGTGTCAAAACTCAGTGATTAAAACTTATGCAACATTTGATTTGAATGGGCGAGTTTAGCAGGACTATACTGATTCAACACTTTCCAAAGAAGAGGACAAACCAAACATGACGAATTGATTCGAGTCTTGAGGTTTCCAAATCTAAAATTGGGCTCAAATTCGTTTGAATGTTCCTTTAAAAATGCAAAGATCCCAGTACATACACAAAAGAAAAACTAGTGACTAATTATGAAATCATTGAGCCATGTTTCAAGCCATACGGGTGCAGACTTGAACACAATGACAGGGATAACAAACTTAAACTAAATCCATTAGACCAATGATCTGAATCGACATGCATTTAAATCTATGGCTATGAAAACACAAACCAAAAGCAAAATAGTTTCAGCTAGTTAAATTACAAATCACAGTCCATAATTATTACACATTATAGAGTCTAAAAGAATCTCAAATCAGCTGCATCCCAATAAATTCAAGTCCAAACCTTAAAACAAAAATGAAATGCAGATAAGAAGCTGGACTAAAACATGCATAATAACAATGGCAGAAGTTAACACAACGACTGATATTTTTCATTTAATTCCCAGTCGGTCACAAATCTTCATACAAAGCTTAATCAGGCTTCATTTCCACCATAGTTCAAGAGAATACCTGGTGCAATTAGAACAAAAGACAAGGTGAGAAGCTCAGTAGCAGAAACAGATCTACTTCAGCAGTTCAACAATAGCCAATTCAGCTTCTTCAAGGTATTTCAAACCCAAAATGAATCCACAATCACCTCCAGCTTTTAAAACTCAAAGAATTACACACAAAACTTCTAATGTAAAAATGTTTTTGGTGTCTTCTTCGTATTCTCCTCTAGTTTTTCAGACCTTTTCAGTGTTTAGAGCTTTCTTTAGCCGTTTCCCTTTTCTCCAAATCTCCTTTCATAATTCAGCTAATGGTCATTTTATACAGGGAAGTTAGGGCAGCAGTAAGGATTTTAGAATTTGCTCTTTAATCCTTTTCCGATTTCTGTTTTTGCTAAAACATCTTCAGTTCAAAAATCAATTTTCATTTTAGTCCTCGGGTCATCTTCTGGGAAGCTTCCTATTTCAGTTACAGAGAGATTCCCTACCTAAATTCCCCAATTTACCCCTTCATGCCCCTGTTTTTTACTTTCAAGAAGTCACTCTTGGGTCAAGTTAACCCAAGACCCAACCCAACCCATGGGCTTATGTACTAACAGCCCAGATTGAATCTCAATACATCAAGGACTGGACTCAAACGGAAATTTTCGTAAACAAACCCTGAATTAAAACAATGGACTTCAAAAGAGGCATTCGGATCCAATTATTTGTAAACAAATACACTTAACTAACTGGGACCTATTATTGATCAAAAGAGGCAGTCAATGAGCAATTAAATCAATTAAACTATTATGCAGACTATTTAAACCAAACTAAACCATGATTAACTAAAACTGGAGACCTAACGACTCTACGACAAACTTATGACTTCAAACCTAAAATAACTGACTAAAAATAACACTAATTACCTGTTTCATTTCCATTCAATAGAAAGAATAGAAGAAAAATAGAAGAAAGGAATTGAATACCTAACCATGGCTGTCCGGTTGCTCATCTAGACCTGTCTTCTTCGATTTAAATCCAAAAAGAGGTGTCAAATGAATGTTCCCCTTTGAGAATAGACAAGGGACACCTTTTTCCGGCTCAAATCATTTTAGACACCCATGCATGCCCGCCCGGATTTGATCTCTGTGAGGTTTGAAGAGGATTTGAAGAGATTGACTTCAGGTTTTGGGAAGAGAAAGAAGTGGTGAGTGTTTGGGTCTGATTTGGTGGAATTAAGGTTAGACCTCTGGTTTTCAGATTTAAGATTCTACGAGATAGGCCATGATTCGAGGGTAAAGGACTGGAGATTTGGGATGTGGGGACAAAGAGGGTTCTAGGGTGTTAGTTTGGTGAGGATTGGGGTGGTCTATGGCATCGCCGCCACTGGAGATGGTGGTGGATTTTAGGGCGGCGGGCTCTAGTGTTCCTTGTTGAAGGAGACGAGAAAGACTGAGGGGGTGAGAATGGGG
>NW_017670576.1:154434-154610 GCF_001879085.1 Nicotiana attenuata | reverse complement strand
GGGGGGGGGCTTAGTTCCGACAGATATATATATAATGAACTCCAGTTCCTGGCCGTCTGATCACACGGGATCAACGGCATTGATGACTTGGGGAGACGACGTCGTTTGGTCTTAAAGACACTAGACTGGATATGGAGCGGGTTTGGGCCGGACCGGGGATTGTTTTGGGCGGGTAT
>NW_017670576.1:96062-154414 GCF_001879085.1 Nicotiana attenuata | reverse complement strand
GGGGGGGGGGGGGAATTTGCTTGGGCTGGAAGCTTGGATTTAAAGAAAGCCCAAAAAATTCTGATCTCTCACTTCTTTCCCTTTTTAATTATTTCAAAAACTCTTTTTTTTATATTTTCTTTTAGAAAACAAAATAAATAAAACCTAAACTATATCCTAAACCAAATCAATCCTATTAAATTAAGTAACTCCAGATAACAATTACCACCAATAATTAAGAACCAAATTAAAGGAAAAACTACCAAAGTTCAAAAATTAGAAATAAAAGTGCAAAAATAACAATTTTTGTGATTTTTCCAATTCTTATAAAAATAACTAACTTGCGACTTAATTCAAAAATGCAAAGTTAAATCCTAAATGCAAGTGCATCATATTTTTGTATTTTTCATTCATTAAATAAAATAGCATGCACAGACAAATGCAAACAATTAACGAAAAATGCCACAAAAATCCACAAAATTGCAAAACAATGGAAAAATTATTTTATTTTGAATTTGTGGGAGTAATTCATATAGGGAAAAAATCATATGCTCACACCCCATCTCGAAGGAGTTACGAAGTATTATATATGTTTCACGGGGTGATCCTTTAGGCTAAAAAATTTAGGACCCCCCATCCTATTTATATTCATCTATAAGTCAAGTGTTTGTATTTATTTAAAGTCTTTTAATAATAAACTTCCCAAACTTCTTGCTTTCTTTGTCTTTGTTTGTCTGACTAATTCATATAGTTTGAGTTCAGTCGAGACCCACAGTTGTGGACCTCAAAGAGTGCCTAACACCTTCTCTTCGAGTTAATTTGAGCCCTTACCTGATCTTAGGTGACACAAACTGGTTACATCTGAGTTATTTTCAAATAGGTGCGCTAACGCACCTCAAACCCGTTAGGTGGCGACTCTCTCTTTTATGACCTTCCTTACAAGAGTTGTCACATGTTGAAACCCGATTTTGCGAGAAAAAGGGGCGCGACAAATTACATATCATGCATAGGTATATGCGTACATAACATCATCAAGCCTATGTAGGAATCTCACTATATCATCTCGGCCTCAGTGGGCGAAATCATCAACGTATACCAGTTGATCAGGTGGTGGTGCGTATATAATGTCGTAACCTTTCCCCATATCCCATATACACATAATATACGTGTATATAGCGCCATTAATACCATTTTGTCATGGGTCAATGTACATGTATAAATGAATGCAATGCATAATGAAGTAAGTCAGTAAGATATCTAGGAATGTCATAAGAACAATGCCTTCGGATAATCTTTATCAACCTACATACTTTTCTAAGACCCATGAACCGACGATGTAATAATAGGACACATGGGAAATCAAGAACATGGGCACCCCTAGTACTTCTATGAATAGATACATTTATGAAAGTTGTGAGTTTTCTCGTTTCGTTTGTATCATATGGATCATGCCAAAAGGAAAGAAGGAATAGCCTTAACATACCTTATAGAAATCAGTCCAATAACAATGCTAAACTCAGCTCACTGCACATTAATCTACAACAATGACAGGGAAGCTATTGTCAAGTTACGAATGACTCTCTCATTTATATAATGAAAGTAACTTAATCTATAACAAAAAAACGAGCAGAATTTCCCCTGATTTTAGTGCTCCCTCAAGCCTACTATAGGCGAGACAAAAACACAATACATTCAGCAACTCAAAAACAACCTAACTACAAATTGGGACCTTTGATACAACAAAAACCCCCAAATATAGCATAACACACCCAATCAATAAGCTATCAAGTAGGCCGAAACTGCAATGACGAGCGACCAGCCCACTACCCTACCACATGTGGCATTTTTACACGTCTTTTATCTTTCAAAAATCCATAAATCAGCAGTACAATAGGCCAACACTAGTGGACTACAAAATAGTCCACTAAAAGGGGAACAAATCGAACTCAGGGCTTTCGATAACCGTCCCGTGAGTTCTAACTATTAGGAAACAAATTTATCAACCTTCCTTGATATTTAAAAGCTTAAATAAAGAATTTAGGCATTTTCTTAACTATGAAGTGTTGATACCCAAGTTTTCCCTGTATATGTTTATATACAAAGAATTTTTAGGAACACATATATAAGTATGTCCAAGAATTTCCCTGTTTTTTTCTTTAATTTTTAAAGATTTTTGAACAAATTTTATTGCCCTATATTATCAATAAAAATCAATAATTATTCCCAAAATGATCATTTTTGTGATTCATTTATTGTATTTTCATATTTATACCAAAATATAGGTAAGGTAATTTTTCCACATTTTAAAAAAAAAAACTTATTTAGTATTTTTAAAGCTAAATTGCATATAATTGCAATATTAGCCTATTTTAAGAATAAATTGTGTTTATAATTGTAAAATTGATTCCAGTATTTTTAATTCGATAGTTATATATTATTAATCAATTTAGTACGTTTAATTTTTTTTTTTTTAGAAATCATTTTACTATTTTATAAAATAAAAAGGCAAAAGTGGTTATTTAAAATCTAGCCCTATTCATTTCAATTATAGCCCAAATCGACCACCCCAATTAACCCAATTTCAATCTCAATCGGACCGGCCCAATTCCTAAACTACCAGCCCATGACCCAATTTAATCCAACCCACCCCGGCTCCCCAATAAATCCAGGCTGTTGATCAAAAGGATCAACGGCCACGATCCCTCCATTCCTTTTTTAATCCACCAACACCCCTAAACCCTAAATCATTTTCACCTAACCAGCCGCCTTTGAATCCCTTCACCCCCTCAAACTCTCTCGAACCTTCTCTGAACCCTAATCGTCTCACCATCTCCCACCCTGAAACCCACCGGAATCCATGGCTTCCCAGGCTATGAGAGCCCTATACTCACCTCCTATTGCTCCTATATGCTTGATACCTGCAAATTCGAGGCTTGATCTCGAAGGTTCGAACCCAGACCTCCGTCGATTCGAAGTTCTCCGACCATCTCCAGCCTTGCTCCGGCGTACTATAGTTGTTTGAGCCTGTTTCTAACCTCTCCGACTCAGATCGGTGACCTTTCAAAGCCTTTCTCGTTTCTAGGGTTCTTCTGAAACCCTAACTCTCCGAGGTTTTCTCCGATTTCTTTAGATTCGTTGTATATCTGTGCTCTCCTTGAGTTTTTCAAACGATTTCCCTAACTTTTCTTTCGAAATTACTTTTTTTTAAAATCATTCTTTTCGATGTAGGGTTTTCTGAAAAAATGCTTAAGTGTTTCACTGACTTTCTTTTCTTTTTGTGTATTTACCTCTACTGTGCTCCTATGTTTTTATCTACCCCGTTCTTGTATATCTTTTCTTGTATGTTCTTCTACTGAGTTCATACTCCGTTCTTGTATGTGTTTTATACGCTCCATGCTTATATGTTCTGCTACCATGTTTTTCGTACTGTGTTCTCATGTACTTTTCTATTATATTCTTCTTCTACTATGTTCCAGCATGTTTCTCCTATTGTACTTTCCTGCTAAGTTCTTAAGTTTCCTTACTTTCCTTCTACTAAGCCCTGTTTAAATTTCTTCTGAAAAACCTCTTAAGCATGTTTACTGATCCTATCAGTGTTTTCCTCTATATTTCTTCGAGTGTTTCTACTGTGTTCTGCCTGTTACCTTGATATCCTGCTTTCTCATGAGTTTTGTTGTTGATAGAAGCATGCAAGAGGTTTTAGTTCTTCTCTGAAACCTCTGAGCCTGCTTCAACCACTTGTCTTCTCATCTATGTACTTGATTCAACGCGGAAACCCCAAAATTCGAGTCTTTGAATTGAGTTCGGGCTTCCTTGTTTTCATGTGATTTTGACCTTATTACTAAAACTCTTCTACACTGGATTTCTCTGTAGATTTTACAATAACATGCCAGTCTTCTTCCATGCTCATATGCTCCTTATATATGATGAATTTCCCTCTAAATGGTTTTCGAATTTGCAATTATTTCAAGCTTCCTTCTGAATATAGCCTGATTGATTTATTTCCATTGTTTACTAATTTTTCTCTATTACTCGACCTAAGTAAAACCCTTTTCCATCTTTCTGACTTGGTTCATTCATACAAAATCTCAGACCCTTTTGATTTACTGGTTGTTAATTGATCTCCTTACCTTATTTGCACAAACCGTGTATTGTCAAAACCTCGTCCTTAAATAACTTTTATGTACTCACCCCTAATTGCCTACTTTGCACAAAGTGTTTGATTAATTTCTTTCCTTAATTGGTTTATACCAGTTTGAATCTGAAACCCTTAATTAAAGGGAGTCTTGTGTAATTGATTGACACTCAGTTCTTCAATTATTCTCTTACCTTATTTCCTCATGACTTTCACACTATAAATACACGACTCCTTAACACACAGCACAGACGATTAACAATCCTCCACTACTACTTTACAATCTCTTCTGAACTCTTACTAGCACTCTCTTCTTGTCTATTCTGTGGCTTTCACAAAACAACTAACTGCACTTTCTCTTTGTTTGTTTCCTTTGAAACTGGTATGTTCTAATTTAAGTTTCAGCACCATCACAATGTGTTTATTTACAGCTTTTTGTATCCTTGCCTACTTTACTACTTCTAAATTAAATATTTAAACTAGCATGTTAATCTTTTTTTTTTCTATTTGTTTCTGCTATGAACCCATTCCCTATCCCCCTTATGTGCTGTGAGTTGCAGTTTAAAACATGGCAATATGCGAGTTATTGTCTATGGTTTGTACTTGATCCCTTAAGGGATCCTAACTTCTAAACAATGTATTCTAACAGGCTTATAGGGTAGGCCAGCATTCCTCATTGCTGAGTATGCCCCACCAGCCTGCCGTTGTTTTTCCTTTACTATCTCCCTATTCCCTACAACCCTATGTGTATCAATGTGAACTGTTTCTTTTTCCCCTTTCCCCTTTCAGAATGTTGCACTTGCACTCTCTCTTAGTTCCTAGGTTCTGCCCCCCTCCTGTGAGCCTTGCCTTGGGACCCTGAGTTCCCTCTGAACTAGGACACTTGAGGGCTGGCTTTTCCGCACTGCACTATGTCCTATTCTGGTAATGTATTTGGGGTGTAAGCACTGCCCGGAGTTCATGTGAGGCTCTTAGGGAACTCTGACACACCCCAAATGAGAGAAAGGCTTTGAAATCTGATCTTTGGAGTTGGTTTACCTCATACTTCAGACAGAAAGTCTGAATCAGGCTCTCTTTGGTTGTAATTTCCAATTTCTAATGTATTTTCTTTATTTTCTTTGGACTATAATAACCTTGTTATAAATTTTCGGGGATGGTTAGTGAAAAAGGGAAGGGTAACCATGCATGTAAAAAGGGATAGATAACTTGCCTATAGGAATCTCTAATTTCAGCATTTTTCATATAGCTACGATGCCTATAAGATTTCTGCATTTTAATATAGCTACCATGCCTATAAGATTTTTGCATTTTTCATGCCTATTAGCATTTCTGCATTCTCATTTAGTTACCATGTCTATAAGGACTTCTGCATTCTCATTTAGTTACCATGTCTATAAGAACTTCAGCATTCTCATTTAGATGCCATGACTATAGGGATCCTGCACTTTCATGTAGATATTATGGCTATAGCTTCTGCACACGCATGTAGAAAATATGCCTATAGGTCCCTTCTGATTCTTGCATACCCGCTTTTCACTAGGCCAACTTCTCTATAGGTCCTAATAACCAAAAATGTAATCAGATGTCACGTTCGTAATAAAATGTAACACCTAGATATCATGTTGTAGGTTTTCTGCATTTTTTTTTCATATCTATAAAAGTGTTTAAAATCAACAACGCGTAGAGAGCATGCCTATAAGACCTATCAACCAAGTCTGAAACGTTTCCACTCGCTTATGAGTCTAAAACCAGTAATAATGCTTGTAGAACATGTAACTTTTGCTAAAGTTTGTTTTTCTTTAATAATCTGGCAACCCCTCTTAATCAGTATGTATTCAATCAATTTCATTCTTTTCTGAAATCAGTAGATATCATGTCTGTAGGAGCTCTTGTCCCATACCTAGGCAAGCCTTAGGGTAAAGTTTTAAATTGCATCATTCTTTATCAATTACGACCAGCAGGCAAGCCTAATTCGGACTTCTTATCTGGAAATATGTGATAAATCAGCCTGCCCCAGCTTTTATGTTATAATCAGACCCTTAAACAGTACGTGTAATACATGCTAAACCATGTGCTTTTCTTTGCTTAAAGGAGGTCTGTTTGAGCCTTTTGTTTGTTTATATGCTTCTCCCCAAAAACTTGTTATATGTGTTTTGTTTGTCGCCTTAGCATTTTTACCTTTTGAAACCACAAATAAGCCCGATACCTCATCCCTTTAGGATTAGTAGTTCCAAGTACCTCCGGGACTGATAGGATTGGGGCGGGTAATAACATGTAGTAAGTAAACGAGACCATTCCACGCTTTAATACCTTAAAGGGGTGGGAAAGGGTAGATATGGTATGATGACCACGCGATAACATCACGTGTAAGAGTGATTACCGGATGTTGTGTGGGTTGATCCATATTGTTAATAAACCTAGGACCCCCTTCCCTTTGTTTCTTTGTTTCTTTTAAATCTTTTATAACGTTTTAAGAAAATCAACTCTCTCTAATGCTTTCCAATTTTATTTATTTGAAAAATCCCCTCTTATTTGAAGTTCTACTTGTCTATATGTTATTTGTACCTTAAGTCACAACAATAGCTTGACCGGGAACCACACTAGTGGATTCTGAGGGGTGCCTAACACCTTCCCCTTGGAATAATTTCAAGCCCTTACCCTATCTTTTGTTATCCAAAATCAAGCTCATCTAAAAGTGTCCTAATGCACGTAAATCATTAGGTGGCGACTCTTCATTCAATTAAACCCAATTCCCAAAAGGGAACGAGTTGTCTTCCCAAATGTTATAAACCCGATTTCGCTAGAAAAAGGGGGCGCGACAGCATGGCGACTCTTCTTGGGATAATCTAGGCTTTTACCATTTCAGACTGTTATTGTGAATTTATATCGCTTTATGTGCAATTACTCGTTTAATTCCTTTAAGCATTCAATTCCCTTTTCAATTGCAAAACTGACTAGTCTTTTTTTGTTTTCTTTCCTTTAATACTATTTTAAATTATGAAACTGTTGTATTTACTGCTTTCTTAATGTGCAAATATGTGACAACATGCTCTTAATTGTTGCATAATCATGATCAACATCATATTCCACTCGTGCCAAGCAAATCCCATAGCAACGCTTATAATGAGTGGTTGCGCTCTTCCTATATTATTACCCCCTAAATCTGGAAAAAGCATATTTACGGTAAAACCAGTCGATCAACGGTGTAGTCGATGGTTCCATGACTTTCCCCCTTGAGTTGTACGCTCAAGGGTACCAGTCTAAAACCCCCATAGGAACCTTACTCCGTTTAAACTGTACATGCATCATGGTCAAACCTAGTTGGATCAGTTATGTTGTCCACATAATGATCCTTTAAGATAGCCTTGTCCAAAGTCCACTGAGTTTCCCTAAACCCAAACGGACATCACCATGTTCTGTGCATTTATTTGGAGAACTAAAAATGTTTCATGCTAATTGTTGATATTAAATAGTCGAGTCTGGTGGGGGTAAGGGCCTAACCTTATTTGCCTTGCAGGAATTTGAGGTACGAAGTCCCCAGATTCGGCATGGTCACCAACATCCACCCAAGATTGATAAGCTAGTGAAAAGATTTACACTCTAGTGACCAAAATCGTTTCTCAAAAGGGTCGAAGATTGCCAAATTGCTGAAGGAACCGAAGGCGGACACCTAGCCAGGGCCTACCTATTGCTGGGACTTCGCGAGTTGGGAAAGCTGTTCGATGGAGCCAGGGATGCCGAATCTGGGGAAGGTCCTTCTGGGACCAAGTAGGATAGGAGTTTTTCTTTTCGCTCTATAAAATGTAATAAGGTCGATGGCTATTAGTGATTTCCATTTCCTGTTTATTTAGTGTCAATTTGGGATTCGTCTATTTTTTATCAATAAAATGAGGCATTTAGAATCCTATGTCTCCAAATCAATTTGTCTCTAGGCCTACCTCGGGCAAAACGAGGTCCCCAAAATTAGGACGCGCTTTATATTTCAGCACTACGTGTTTAAATATTGCAACATTTTTTTATATATATATAATCTTTACTTGACTTAATTACCTTTTGTTTTTACTTTTTGTTTATTCCCCTCCCCAAAGGTTAGTTCGTGAACTCTGGCAACATCATCATATTTTACGAGATCCAGGGGCCCTCCACCTACTCCTCCTCCTAGTCCTGTCAGACACAAAAACATAGGAAAAATGGAAGATTCGAACAACTCAGCTGAACGGGTAGAGGTCACTCTGGTTCCCAAGGAAAATGCATCCCAACTAGAACAAAAGTTGTTGAAGTTTCAAGAAGAAATTGATCAAGTCCGGAATCTGGCAAATCTGTCATTTTCCCTCACCACTCCAGAGGTTACTTTCCCAAAATCTCAGAATCCTGTACGTCCACAAAATATCCCAAAGCAACAAAACCATCCCGCTCCTCACCACCACTGCAATACTTGCCATACCTCAAATGATACCTCACTGCTCATCCCAGAACTCCAGAACTCCACAAATGACCACTGCCACACCCAACATAATACCCCCATCTATGTGGAGACTGTGCCACACTCCACCCAGCCCATCTCAAGCACACCCGAGTCCGAGGGTAAGGACTTGCTCATCAGAAATCTGGCCGAAGAGCTTAAGAAGTTGACTAACAGAATTCAAGACGTTGAAGGAAGTAAGGGAATTGAGGGGCTAAACTATGAAGATCTTTGCATACAGCCCGATGTCGAACTGCCCGAGGGGTACAAACCTCCCAAGTACAAGATGTTTGATGGTACGGGAGATCCAAGGGTCCACTTGAGAACATACTGTGACAAGCTGGTCGGAGTAGGAAGAGACGAGAAAATCCGCATGAAGCTTTTCATGAGAAGCCTGAAGGGAGACGCTTTATCTTGGTACATTAGCCAGGATCCGAAGAAGTGGTCGAGCTGGGTAAGCATGGAATCTGATTTTATGGACAGATTCAGGTTCAACACAGAGAATACACCAGATGTGTTCTATATTCAAAACTTGAGGAAGAAACCCACAGAGACCTTCCGTGAGTATGCTACTCGATGGAGATCAGAAGCTGCTAAGGTTAGGCCTGCTTTGGAAGAAGAGAAAATGAACAAGTTCTTCGTTCGGGCCCAAGACCCACAGTATTATGAGAGAGTGATGATGATCGAGAATCATAAATTTTCTGATATCATCAAGTTAGGAGAAAGGATCGAGGAAGGCATCAAGAGTGGTATGGTTACGAACTTTGAAGCCTTGCAGGCTACCAATAAGGCTTTACAATCTGGTGGTACGTCCAAGAAAAGGGACGTAGGTGTTGTAATGGTTTCACAGAGGACCAAATCCCCTATCAAATACCAAACCTATCCAATGCCTCCACCCACATATCAACCCACTCCAAATTACCAAGCACCCTCACCCTCTTACCATACTCCACCACCCACTTATCAGTCAGCTCCACCTCCCGCATATCAGCCCACTTCACCTAAATACTCCCAACCAGCACATGTTTACCAAGCCTACAACACCCAACCATCCCACTATCAATCACCTCCACCACGTCAAAGCTTCCCTAGCCTCGATCAAATTTTGACCGTAGGCCTCCCAAATAGTATACCGCCATTGCTGAACCAATTGACCAACTGTACGAAAGACTCAAAGCTGCTGGTTATGTCACCCCTATCCCTGCCATAACCCCAGAAAACCCTTCTTAGTGGATCAATCCAAATAAATCCTGTGCATACCATTCCGGCATGAAAGGACATTCTCTGAAGGATAAGATCCAGACTTTGATTGACAACAAGATCATTGTAGCAAAGGAGCCTGCTCCAAATGTCCACAATAACCCTCTGCTAGACCACAAAGGTGGAGGTGTTCACATGATCGAGATAGAGGATGACTGGGACCCCAAGGGATCAATCGGTTTAATCACAAAAGGCGACGATCCAAAGAAGCCAGTAGTGACCCTCAATCCTATTGTGGTCCAGATTCATCCTTCTAGGGACGCCGAGGTAGACATGTCCATGCCACTCGAATTTGAAGAACCACCCTCTGCAAAGATGCCAGCACCGATTGAGGTTTTGTTTATGTCACCAGCAGACGCACCTACACCCTTTGAAGTTGTAGTTTTACCGCCTAAGGGGCCTGCTCCGTTCGGGATAAGGATAGCCACGCCAATTCCAGTGGCAATGTCAGCCATAACACCGTTCCATACAAAGGCTATACCATAGGACTACACAGCCAAAGCCAAAAGAAATGGGAAGGTCAAGTTCAAGGAAGCCGTCGCAGCATAGGGTATGACAAGAACCGACAGGGTTTATACCCCGGAACATTTGGCTGAGTCAAGCAAGCACGCCTCTAGTCGGCCAACCATCACTGAAACTGGTGCCGACGATCTTTGGAGAAAGATACAAGCCAAAGAATACTCAATCATTGATCAGCTGAACAAGACACCAACACAGATTTCTATCCTCGCTTTGCTACAAAGTTCCGATGCACACAAGAATGCCTTGTTAAAAGTGCTAAGTGAGGCATATGTACCAAGTAACATCACCGGAGGAGAGATGGCTCACATGGTAGGTCAGGTGTTGGAAAGTCACAAGATCACTTTTCATGAAGATGAGCTACCACCGGAGGGATTGAGTCACAACAAGGCATTACACATCACCGTGCAGTGCGAAGATTATTTTATCACCAAGATCTTAGTCGATGGGGGGTCCAGTCTCAACATTTGTCCGTTGGTAATGCTCAGGACATTGGGAAAGGGCTGTATGAAATCAAGGACGGGGCCATCAACGTTAAAGCTTTCGACGGTTCTCAAAGGTCCACCATTGGGGAAATTAGCTTGTGTTTGCAAATGGGGCCTACTTGGTTCGATGTTGACTTTCAAGTGATAGACGTGCCAGCATCTTACAATTTGTTGTTGGGACGACCATGGATTCATGCCGCTGGGGCTGTAGCATCAACACTACATCAGGTAGTGAAGTTTGAGTGGAACCACCAAGAGGTGATCATTCACGGCAACAGTAACAATCCCATATACAGTCGCTAGACTATCCCAGCAATTGGAGGAAGAAGAAGGATAGGTGGGGAAACTTACCACCACATCAAGCGAGTCAACGCCGTCAACAAGGATAAATGGTGGGATAACAAAATTGAAAGCATATTAAACTGGAGCGGGTATGAACCTGGCAAGGGACTTGGAAAGAACCTCCAAGGAATCGCTAAGCCCATCAAGCTCAAGAAACATGGCACCACCTTTGGGTTGGGATATGAGTATACTTGGGAGGAATTCAACCACTGGTCGCCACCATGGCGCAGTCCTTACTATCCTTTGGAGCAGCCAATACCCCATTTAGAGCAGCCTTTCCAGCCGGCCGAGGTTATCTACGAGTCAGAAGAAGAGGAAGCACTTGCAACAGTGAGAAATTTGTTCCTGGAAGACGATGATATGGATTGTTGTGTCGTTTTTGAGGAGGAGGGGGAGGAAGGCCCTTCCATACAAGCTGTAAGCAGAGGAGCATGCCTTAATAACTGGACAATCAGAACCACCAGAGCCCGTTGAGCCTCGGGCATTACTATTACTTATCTTGATGAACCAATGACTGTGACATGCAACGAGACAACGCAACAAACGGACATAGATTCAGAGGAAGATGATATACTAGAAGAGATTGTTAAAGAAGTTGAGAATTTTGAGAACAAACGTAAGTCCAACCTGGACGAGACTGAGATTGTTAACCTGGGTGATGCAGAAAACATCAAAGAAACACGAATCAGCGTTCATTTGTGACCATCAGAAAAGAAAGAATACACAGAGTTTCTAAGAGAATATGAGGACATAGTCGCCTGGTCGTACGACAACATGACTGGTCTGAGTACATCTATTGTGGCTCACAAATTGCCAACCAATCCAGCCTGTCCGCTAGTAAAACACAAGCTTAGAAAGCTCAAGCCAGACATGAGTTTGAAAATCAAGGAGGAAGTCACCAAGCAGGTCAAAGCCAAAGTTCTCAGGGTAGTAGAATATCCAACATGGTTAGCCAACATTGTGCCAGTACCGAAGAAGGACGGGAAGGTCAGAGTCTGTGTCGACTACCGGGATCTCAATTGGGCCAGTCCAAAAGACGACTTCCCCTTCACAAACATACACATCTTGATTGACAATTGCGCCAAGCACGAGTTGCAATCATTTGTAGATTGTTTCGCTGGTTATCATCAGATCTGGATGGATGAAGAAGATGTAGAGAAAATGGCTTTCATTATGTCGTGGGGAATGTACTGCTATAAGATGATGCCGTTTGGGTTAAAGAATGCAAGGGCCACCTACATGAGGGCCATAACTACCATTTTCATGACATGATACACAAGGAGATCGAAGTATATATGGATGATGTCATCATCAAGTCCAAGAAAGCCACTGATCACATGGAAGATATGAGGAAGTTCTTCAATAGACTGAGAAGGTACAACCTGAAACTGAATCCCGCAAAATGTGCATTCGGGGTTCTAGCTGGAAAATTGCTTGGGTTTATTGTGAGTCACCGGGGAATAGAACTGGATCCATCGAAGATCAAAGCCATTCAAGAATTGCCACCGCCAAAGAAAAAGAAGGACGTAATGAGTTTCTTGGGGACACATAACTACATCAGCCGGTTCATAGCACAATCTACAGTTATATGTGAGCCAATCTTCGAGAGGTTGAATAAGGATGCCGCCACCGAATGGACCAATGATTTCCAGAAAGCTTTTGACAGAATCAAGGAATACTTGTCAATGCCACCAGTCTTGGTCCGGCCTGAACCAGGGAGACCTCTGCTACTCTACATCACAGTGCTGGATGGTGCCTTCGATTGCGTCTTGGGGCAGCATGATGAGACATGAAAGAAAGAACAGGCCATTTACTACCTCAGGAAAAAGTTCACTCCATATGAGTCCCGATATTCTCTGTTAGAACGCACCTGTTGTGCTTTAACTTGGGTAGCCCAGAAGCTGAGGCACTACTTCTGTGCCTATACTACATATCTCATATCAAGGATGGATCCTTTGAAATACATCTTTCAGAAGCCCATGCCCACCGGCAAGCTAGCCAACTGGCAGATCCTGTTGAGTGAATTCGACATTGTCCACGTAACTCAGAAAGCAGTCAAGGGATAGGCACTAGCAGATCACCTTGCGGAAAACCCCGTAGAGGAAGAATACGAACCCCTGAAAACGTATTTTCCTGACGAAGAGGTAGCATTCATAGGAGAAGACATTGCAGAATCCTATGATAGGTGGAGAATGTTTTTCGACGGAGCGGCAAATTTCAAAGGAGTCGGCGTGGGAGCAGTCCTAGTCTCAGAAACCGGTCAGCATTATCCGGTGTCAGCTAAGCTCAGGTTCCCATGCACTAACAACATGGCCGAGTACGAAGCCTACATCTCAGGGCTCAAGATGGCTATTGACATGAACATTCAAGAGTTGCTAGTGATTGGAGATTCAGACTTGCTTATACATCAGGTATGGGGAGAATGGGCAACCAAGAATTCCAAGATACTCCCTTATCTGCACCATGTACAGGAGTTAAGAAAGAGGTTCACAAAGACAGAGTTCCAGCATGTTCCCAGAGTCCAGAATGAGTTTGCCGATGCATTGGCTACCCTATCGTCCATGATACAGCATCCAGACACAAACTTCATTGATCCTATTCCTGTGAAGATCTATGATCAGCCAGCTTACTGTGCTCATGTCGAAGAAGAAGCAGATAGAAAACCTTGGTTTCATGATATCCAGGAATACTTGGCAAAAGGAGAATACCCAGAACTTGCAAATGCTACTCAAAAGCGCACCCTTCGAAGATTGTCCAACAAATTCTTTCACAGCGGAGGAATCCTGTATAGGAAGACTCCGGATTTAGGATTGCTAAGGTGTGTCGACGCAAAAGAAGCATCTAAACTGCTAGGAGAAGTCCATGGTGGGACCTGCGGTCCACATATGAACGACTTTGTTTTGGCAAAGAAAATACTCCGAGTTGGTCACTTCTGGATGACTATGGAGACTGATTGCATCCAGTATGTCAGGAAATGCCACCGTTGTCAGGTACACGCATACATGATAAAGGTACCTCCCAATGAGATTAATGCAACAAGCTCACCATGGCCGTTCACCGCTTGGGGGATGGATGTTATTGGACCAGTCGAACCTGCCGCTTCCAACGGGCACAGGTTCATCCTAGTAGCAATTGATTATTTCACCAAATGGTTTGAAGCAACATCTTACAAAGCAGTAACCAAGAAAGTCGTGGCAGACTTTGTCCGCGACCATATCGTTTGTTGATTCGGGATTCCAGAGTCAATCATTACTGATAATGGCTTCAACCTCAACAATGACCTTATGAAGGCCATGTGTGAAACCTTCAAGATCAAACACAAGAATTCTACAGCCTACAGACCTCAGATGAACGGAGCAGTAGAAGCCGCCAACAAGAATATTAAGAAGATACTAAGGAAAATGATAGAGAAGCACAAGCAGTGGAACGAGAAGCTACCATTTGCTTTATTGGGGTACCGCACCACAATTTGCACATCAATCGGGGCAACTCCCTATATGCTGGTTTACGGTACAAAGGCAGTTATTCCCGTCGAAGTAGAAATTCCTTCCTTAAGGATTATACAATAAGCTGAGCTCGTCGACGCAGAATGGGCGAAGAGTCGTTACGAACAACTAGCTCTTATAGATGGAAAAAGAACGAATGCAGTTTGCCATGGTCAGCTTTATCAGAACATAATGTCTAGAGCCTTCAACAAGAAAGTCAAGCCGAGACAGTCTACATCGGGACAGCTGGTATTAAAGAAAATCTTCCCGCATCAAGATGAAGCCAAAGGGAAATTCTCTCCCAACTGGCAAGGTCCATACATGGTTCGCTGGGTTCTGACAGGAGGAGCCCTTATACTTGCAGAAATGGACGGGAAGTTTGGCCAAAGCCAATTAATTCAGATGCAGTCAAGGGCTATTATGCGTAATCTTCGTGCTTTCCTATATGATGTATTTTAACTACGTCTAAACTGATTCCCGTTTAAGAGGGGATACGTAGGCAGACTTATGGGTTCGGTCATAATTCAATAAAATTTTCATTTCCCCCCGCAATTGGAAACTGGGGCAAAATTTTGAGGAGGACCCTCAAAATTTCGAAGTAACTTCACCCAGTCATTGCAAGCAACCGTCAGAAGCAGCAGCCCAGTAAACTGGGGCAGACCATCAAAACTCCGAAGCAAGAGAGGTTGCAATGTCCTGAACCACGTCACAGTCGTCGATACATCTAAAAACTATTTCTTAAATATATACTTATGACATATCTTTAACAAAATCATGCATGTTTATCATCGAAATCGCTTGGTTCAGCAACGCTACCCCTATGATGCATATCGTGTCATCAGATCAAAGTCGAACAGGGCCGGCAAAGTCAGCGGGGACACGAACTAACCTTTCCTATGTACAAAACTCACAATTTTTCTTTGGATGCAGGCACCCAAGTCGCAAAATCATATATTATACACTCATACTGTTCAAGGATACAACTCTCAGAACCGTCACACCTATTCACAGTTGCTATCCGCACATAATGTCCCGAACAACCACAATATCACAATCAGCTATCAGCCATCAGCTAAGAAAATTTTATTACTATTCACCTCTTATCTCTTGCATAAGGCTACCATTCTGCCTTCCAATTCTATGCATTGTCTCCATCCGCATTTCCTGCATTGCATAAGGCTACCATTCTGCCTTCCGAGACTAAGCACTGTCTCCATCTGCATTTCTACATTGCATAAGGCTACCATTCTGCCTTCCGAGAATAAGCACTGTCTCCATCTGCATTTCCTGCATTGCATAAGGCTACCATTTTGCCTTCCGAGGTTAAGCTCTACCTCCATCTGCATTGCATAAGGCTACCATTCTGCCTTCCAAGGTTAAGCTCTACCTCCATCTGCATGGCTGAAACATCGCCACCTTTATTTACTTTCCGCATGGCTGAAAGATCGCCACCTTCATTTACATTTTTTCATCGGCTGAAAGATCGCCGCCTTCATTTATATCTTGCATCGGCTGAAACATCGCCACCTTTATTTAAATCTTGCATCGGCTGAAAGATCGCTACCGTTATTTACATCTTACATCGGCTGAAAGATCGCCACCCTCATTTACATCTTGCATCGGCTGAAAGAGCGCCACCTACTGCATCTCATGGGCTGAATGATCGCCAAACTGTCCAAAGGCGTCATTGTTTGGAGGCACCATTTCCGTAGCCCGAGAACGTCATGCTATGGCCTGAGGACCCCTTTTAATCTCTTGCATATCATTATTCAAAGGCATCATAGTTCGGAGGCATCATTCTCATAGACCGAGAGCATCATTTCATAGCCTGCGAATCCTTTATTACACGCTTCATGGCCCAGGACATCATGGTCTAAAGACGTCATCCTAACTGTCCAAGGACATCATTCTATTAGCACGTGAGTTGTCCGTATAATATGTGAGTTCTCCGTGCAGCACGCAGTTGTCCGTGCGGATCCATTTATTGATATTATTAGCACGTGAGTTTTCCATGCAGCATATGAATATGGATCCATCTCCCTAGCTTCACCCTCTCATGTTTCTCTCTTGATGGTGTACATACGGATAATGACGAAAATTGATCAGTCGTTTGGTATGAAATTGGAAAGGTTGAGGAAATCTGGCTAGTGTTTCTTTGGATTTTGCATTTCATCTTTACTTGCAATTTTCATTGATTATTTACATGATTTAACTCATATCATCTGTATGTGGCGAACATTGATTGAGCAAAGTATCTAAGAAACCGTACACATACATACACAGATGCTTCTTCTTGTGCTTTATGACTTGATTTCATTACTGTTCTGTACTTGTTAAAAGGGTAAAAATGTATAGTTGATAGCTAGAATCATTTATAATTCGTGCTTCTTTTACCTCATCGGGGTTAGCTACGATATTTATTGAGTACATTGAGTTGGTTTTATGCATATCACATGCACTTGGTGCTAGTACCTGCTCGAAGACTTTGAGGTAGCTGCTACGACGCCCGAAGACTTTGATTCTCCTTCCTTTTATTTTCTTCAGTGTTGTTCTACTATCCAGACAGTTACACTAGAGTTTGATTTATGTTGAGATATTGTAGTGCTCATGTACTCATTGACACCAGGCGATGAGATGGTTTTAGTAGAGTTTCAATTACTTTATCAGATATTTATGAGGTTTTCTATTATTGAGAATATTAAACCTATTTTGCTCAAATGTTTAGATGTTATGTGATTGTCGGCTTTTCTAGTAAGTGTGTTAGGCGCCATCACGACGGGTTAGGATTTTGGGTCGTGACAAGTTGGTATCAGAACACTAGGTTACTTAGATCTCACGAGTAATGAGCAGGTTTAGTAGAGTCTTCTGAATCGGTATGAAGACGTTTGTACTTATCTTCCAGAGGCTACCAAATCGTCAAAAAACTTCACTTTCTTGTATTTTTGTCATGTGGATTTGTTAATTCCAGAATCTGAATTTATGTTCTTCTATTCTCTTACAGATGGTGAGGATATGTACGACCGGATCAGGCGGACGGCCACCAGTACCACCACCTAGGGCTGCGAGAGTCTGGGGCCGTGGTAGAGGCCGAGGTGCAGCTCGTGCTATAGCTAGAGTAACACCGGTAAAGCCACCTGTTACTCCAACTCAGGAGCAGGTACTAGATGTGGTCGAGCTGATGGGACCAACTTAGGCACCAGTTGTGCCCATTGTGATTCCAGGCCTTTAGAAGGCGTTGGCCGATATTTTGACTATATGCACAAGCCTTGCTCAAGCAGTCTCAGTTCCAGCTACACCAGCCACTTCTCAGGACCGGGGAGGTGCTCAGACTCCTACCGCCCGTACTCTAGAGCAGGTAGCTCAGGGACTCCATACACCGGGGGTAGTACTAGCCTAGCCGGTTGTTGCTGCTCAAGCTTAGGTTCTCCAATAAATGAGTGATGAGGAGCAGAAGAGATTGGAGCGGTTTGGGAGGATTAAGCCTCTAGAGTTCAGTGGATCGGAGTCGGATAATGCTCAGGATTTTATTGACCGGTATTAGCGTATTCTTCGCACAACGGGTATATTTGACACCAGTGTGGTTTTATTCACTACTTTTAAGCTGACTGGGGAAGCCTACTGATGGTGGAAGGCTTATGAGTTGAGCAGGCCAGCTGATGCAACAACACTTACAAGGCATGAGTTCTCATTCTTTTCTTATAGAAGTTTGTCCGACAGACTCGTAGAGAGGAGCTGGGTAGGCAGTTTCAGTAGCTATGCCAGGAGGGTATGCCAGGGACTCAGTATGAGATGAGGTTTTAAGAGTTGACATATCACGGGGCATGGTTGGTTCCCACTGAGAGGGAGAGGATTAGGAGGTTCATTGATGGCCTCAACTATGGATTACATTTCATCATGATTCGAGAGATTATGATGGGTGCGAGGTTTGACGAGGTGGTTGATATTTCTAGATACCTAGAGTTAGTTCGCAGTCAGGAGCGTGAGGAGAGAGAGGTCAAGAGGCCTAGTATTTCAAGTGATTTCAGCAGTTCCTCATCTGGAGGTCAGTCCCATCACAGCAGGGTTCGTCCTTATAGACCCGTTCAAATAGTTCACCATGTTCCTCGTGGTTCTTCAGTTAGCCACAGTTCCTAAAGTGCACGACCAGCTCAGTCATCATTTAGTTCATTTCCAGCACAGAGTTCTTACCTGTTCTTCGGGTTATCAGGGTCAGCAGCCTGTCAGGAAGGGTAGTTATGAGCGCGGAGACATGAGTCATCTCAAGAGAGATTACCCTAGACTATTGAGTTGGGTTCCCCAGTAGAGATTTCAGCTTATCATCCCAGCACCAGCAGCTACACCACTCGCACAGCCAGCTCGGGGTGGAGCCTAATCAGCTCAAGGCTACCGTAGAGGGGAGGTCGATCGATGGTTGTCAGGCTTATTGTTATGCATTTCCAGCCAGGACAAAGCCAGTTGCCTATGATGCTGTGATCACAGGTATTGTTTCAATGTGACACAAGGATGTTTCCATATTATTTGACCCTGCTTCCACTTATTCATATGTATCATCGTACTTTGCTCATTATTTGGAAATACCCCGTGATTCCTTAGTTACACCTGTTCATGTATCTATGCCGGTGGGTGATTCTATTGTTGTGGACCGTGTATATCGATCGTGTGTGGTGACTATTGGAGGATTAGAGATGAGAGTTTATCTTTTACTGCTTTCTATAGTTTATTTTGACATGATTTTAGGCAAGGATTGGTTGTCACCATGTCACTTCTAGATTTTCACGCTAAGACTGTGACGTTGGCGATGCCGAGTTTTCCTAGGGTTGAGTGGAGGGGTTCTTTGGACTATGTTAGAGAAATTTCATATTTGAAGATCCAATAGATGGTTGGGAAGGGATGCTTGGTTTATTTAGCCTTTGTGAGGGATGTTGGTGCAATACTCCTACTATTGAGTCTATTCCGGCAGTGAGAGTCTTTCCAAATTTGTTTCCTGCTGACCTGCCAGGCATGGCACTCGACAGGGACATTGATTTTGATATTGACTTGGTCCCGGGCACTCAGCCCATCTCTATTCCTCCGTATCGTATGGCACCAATAGAGTTGAAGGAATTGAAAGAACAACTTCAGGATCTACTTTATAAGGTATTCATTAGGCTTAGTGTGTCGCCTTGGGGTGCACCACTTCAGTTTATGAAGAAGAAGGATGGTACTATGCGGATGTGCATTGATTACAAGTAGTTGAACAAAGTTACAAGTAAGAACAAGTATCCCTTTTCTAGCAAATATACCACTAGGCTGGATTCCTAGTGGCTAATATATAAATCATAGTCCAAATTGGAATCCAACGTTTATAATTTGCCCAAAATACAAAGCTAAAGCTAGCTACACTATGAAACCTAACTATTACAAGTGACAAAATAGACAACTCCCAACATATGGTGAAAAGCATATCAACAAGACAAGTGCAACACCTCAATGTAGAACCTCTAAAGCTCTCACCAGGTGCCAAGTTTTGCATTCCATATGACAAAGGCAAAACCAATAACTTCTGGGGATGGCCAAGCATCCAAGCAGTATGCATATGCCAACATCCATACTTTGAACATCAGACTACAATATGAGAATAGTCTCCTCCCTATGTCAATGACACACGTAGAGAAGTAGCCTTTATTCTAAATCAAAGGGTGAACCATGAACTGTCAATAGCAGCCTGTATGTAGGCTGTATTCCTGCATTTCAATCAACAAACATGCACTGCCATAACACCTCTAGAATGGGCATGTTAACATGCCAATATCTAAAACAGATGTGAATATAAATTTTTGCTAGTGGTTGATTATTTAAATCCTTTGGAAAGTTCCACGGGAATTCACCCCCTAATATTCCAACAAGGATCTTAATGTCATTAGGAGATGTAAGAGATCAGATTTGAAGGTGGGGATAACAACAATTTCTACCTCTTTTTGGCAATAATTTTGTTGGGTTTTTTGGGCCATTTTCTTCCTATATGGATTAAAAGATATCTTTTTGGACCTAGCCTATTTTTTCCTGTAACCTACTAATATCAAGACATATTAATATGACCTATTTTAGGTTTGAAATAGAACAAGAGATAAAACATAAGGGTTCAGTCATTTCTGAAGCCTTGTGAGAGAGAAAAGTGTGTTCTTTTGCTCCAGAAAATATTTGCTCAAGCAGTTTGCTTCAAATAGTGTTTATCGACTCTTTAACCATTGGATCATGCTTAAATTTAAAAATGGAGTTCTCAGCATCTGGTTCTTGGAGTTTAGCGCTAAAGATTGGAGTTATAGTCATGTAACTTCGATTTTGGAGGCGTGAATAGTAGCTCGTGTTTGAGGTCATTTTTCTCTTTTCTTCAATTATTTTGATGCAATCTTGTTTCTATTGTTGCTCTTGGTGGCACTTGCTTTGTGGACAATTTAGAAAACTTTTGTAACTCTTTTTGATTCATTTGGTGGAGCTTTGAGGGCCTTTTGTCTCGTGATTTTTACTCTTCACATTAAAGAGGTTTTCCAGGCAAATGTTCATGTTTGTGTGTTGGATTATTTAACCTTACCATATTCGTGTTGGTTGATATACTTGCTGCATATATGTGTTTGTTCTTGAATTTGTTTATCTTCTCTTGGTTCAAATTGATTGGGGAAGCTAGATCAGGGTATTATTTTGTTGCTGCCTTGTCAGTCACATTGTTTGTTCCTTGTTTTTTCCAACAAAGAGGTATCAGAGCATTGTGATTATATTGATTGGTAATATTTTTATTTAAATGGTGTAGTCAAATATGTGCAAGATGGTTTGTTTAAATGGTAGTAATTATCACATTTGAAAGTCAAGATGAAAGATCATCTACTTGTCAAGAAAATGCATTTACATCTATTTGCTTCCAACAAACCTGAATCTCTGTCTGATGGGGATTTGACTTTGAGCACCTATAGGGTTGTGGTTATATTAGACAATGGGTTGAAGATAACGTGTGTAATCATATTGTGAATGAGACACATGCTAGAAGTTTGTGGGAAAAACTCGAGACGCTTTATGCTTCAAAGACTAGCAATAATAAGTTATTCCTACTGAAACAATTGATGAATATTAGATCTGATACCCAATTTTGCCCTCATATTTTATAAAGTATTTCATATACTTCAAAAATATTATTTATGCATTATTACCCAATTAAAAAGAGTCATATAATTTTTTTTAATAATTTTCTATAATTTTTAAAGCTATAAAATTGATTTTCTCGCATTTAATTTGTTCAAATGTTTATAAATTATCCCTTTAAATTATTTTAGGGTGATTTCATCATCCAATATTATCATTTTATACCCACATGCGTTTTATGATATTTCATCGCACTTTTTTACATAATTATATTTGCATTTTATCTACTTTATCTACACTAGTTATAATAATAGCCTATATTCTATATATTATTACGTTTATTATATTATTTATGCTAAAATAACATTTTTTACATTTTTATAAAGTTAAACTATTATTTTCAAGCATTTTACTAAATAAATAATATTTTTATTACTTATTAGTCATTTTCTATAATTTAAGTTTTTTTTTATAAAATTCGTGTATTTAATTTGTAGCTCAATTTTAAGCTAATTTGGACCAAAACTAAACCCAATAACACCTGGCATATCTCTTTACCCATCCAAGGCCTAAACCAAACGACCATTTACTATACCCGGTCGCGACCCGTTGAATAACCTGCTCCGCTTCCCCTTCTATCTTAGCCGTTGATCTTAAATGATCAACGACCCATAATAAACCCCGCATTCTCCTTATATCCTTCACCCTTAACCCTAGAGACCCACTTTCCCCCTTCATCCGCCTCTGTGTTCTCTCATCCTCTCCTTCTCTCTTCAATCCGACTCCTAATCCCGTTGATAATGGGATTCCTTCATTATTTGCTTACCATATCTATGTTCCTTCGCTACTAGTCACGCGTTTGTGGTATTACCTGGATACTTGCCCAATTTTGGCAAGTAGCATCTCCTAGAATGGACTGGACCGACCTTAATCTTTGAGATTTGGACAGTATTTCGTCCATATACATGAAGAATGGCTTGATTCCTCACACCCCTTGTCCGATTTCAAGCATTGAACCATAACTAGGGTTTGAAATTTGATTTCTTTCCTTATCGGTTACTTTACTGATTGCATGTATATTTTTCTTTCATTGTTTATGTTTGCTTAATTTGTTTTCTTGTTTACTTGTTTTATTTAACTACTATAAAAAACCCTCCCCTAATTCCCCTAAATAGACCTTAATGACTACTGCTACTTTATCACTCTCACTTGTCCTATACTATTCTGAAACTTAATTTCTTGGCTGGCTGAAAGCCAGGGCCACTAGAATTCGATTATTGGACCTTTCTAGGTGTGACCACTGCCCGAGGTTCATCTGAAACCCTTGGAAACTCCGAAGCACCGAGATTGTTGGGTTCTACTGCTCATCTTGCCATTGACGATTGAGTTATTGCTAAAATTGTTCTTCTTGTTTACTTGTTTGTCAATCAGTAACTAGCAAGTCCTTTGGCCTTCACAGTTTCATCTTTTCTTTTATGTTCATGAACTTTTTTCGAACCAATGTGTTACCATGCTATCTCTGTTTACATCCCTATTCGCCTTAGAGTTATTTTGTGATTCTGAACATTTTTCTAACACTAGAACTTGCCTATTCCAGATTTCTTAAGCATGTTTAGCTTAATGTTCTGTATGCTTATAAGTACTTATGCCTACTGCCTTCTATGAGACCATTTACCTAGCTTATATAAGACTATTGTGAGGAACCAACTCATTTCCCTAAATGTTCTCGTATGCATTGTTCCCATTAGGCCATTCATGTGTAACTTGTTAGATTCTTCAATGATCATGTAATTTCTGAATGTCATTACTGCCTGAATCTCTAAAACAAGTATGACATGTTTTATGTAATTCTAATATGTGCTCTTTGACCTGCTCAATTCTGCGTTTCTAAGTGTTGCCCAAGGCTTTCTAGGGTAAACTCAATGTTTAGCCTCTTCCTGCATATGATCAATTGGCACTAGGCTTTATAATCACCTATCTTGTTGACCTAGGTTTGATATTTTCATCTACCAGGAATTGTAAGCCTAAAGTTGACATATTCTTTTACCTACTATTAGTTCTTTAGAATCTTTATGCTATAGTTAATGTCCGTTATGTCAAGTTTCATGTTCAACTAAGTATGTTCGCTAAACTGTGCTACTAGTATGTTGTTATGCTAGGATTTCATGTTATGATCCTCATATGAAGATTGTACTGCACCCTCTTCTTGTCAGCGATTCTACTAGGCTGTCATCTGGAGTTCTTTAGGTCGGTTGTACTTCGAGACAGTGTTTGTAGTAGTTTGCTAGCTTATGATATCCTATCTTGTCACTATTAAATCTTGTTTTCTGGAATTACTTGTCCAAATGTGTCTTTGGTGCCTTTCAACTTATCATGACCTTGTTTAATGGTTGAAACTACAACTATTTCAGTTGTAAGAACTAAGTGTTTAAGTTATTCTATGAGTAGTTCATTTACCTGTATGGCTAAATTTGGCATCCATTTGCTTAATTACTTCAGTCGTTTGAGCCTGGTATGCTGGGCCTGCCTTTTGGTATTGGGGGTTTGTAGTACACTATCTGCACCTAGAGTTTAGGCCTGCTGTCCACAAAAAGTTTCGAGAATATTTGAAGGCCCAGATGTGTTACTGGATTATTCTTTATTTCTAAATGGGCCTGTAATTATTTAGTGTAGTTTGTAATAACTTGTTAAACTAATTGATGTGGAAATTAGTGGGTGGGTGGGTGGGTGGGGAGGGGGGTATTATAATTCTTGCATGAATTGGTAAAAAACTTGTCCATAGGGTTTAATTGCTTTGTTTGCTATGTGTTTGCTATTTGTTTGACATTCTTTAATTCTACACTCAAATAGAAATCATGTCTATAGGAACTCAACATGTCTAACGCCTGCACATTATCAGAAAAATGTTTGCAAGAACACAAGTATTTTATTTGTTCACGTGTTTACTTCTATGCACTACTAGATAGCATGCCTATAGGAATCAAATATCATTTACTATTTGCTCAACTTGTGCAATTGCAGTGTGATTATTACATAACATGCCTACAAGATCGTGTTAAATAATTAATATATGCTTCCACTGATAGTCATCTAGATACCATGTCTATAGGTCTTTAATTGATTAACTAATTGGTTGTCTTGTTGTTCCTATCACATTGCCGCCTAGACAACATGCCTATAGGAATAAACATGATAAATCTGTGTTCAAATACCAACTATTAAAGAACCTGCCTTTAGGATACTGCTACTCGCTTAGAAAGCATGCTAATAGGATAAAAAACGAGTAATTCTGAGTTTTCCAAAGGCCTCACTACCCCAAACGGAAATCATTTAGAGATCATATCTATAGGCTTTTATAACACTTGTAATATGTAATTTCGATAATCTGGACAACATCACTTCCATGAGATGTTCTTTAACTATGTGGTCACATAGAAGCCATGCCTATAAGTTTTAACAACTCTAATATATCTCGATTCTAAAATTGCCTACTCTAGATTCGAATATGTCCGCGTGCTTTTGTTGCTTATGTGTGGAGGCTAACATGAGCCATTCGTTATTTTTACGTGTAGTCCTATTTGTTTTTGAACATGCACGTAGTTTTCTAATTTTGAGCACCCTAAGTAACGTCTAGAACCACCCAAATAGTAGGTCCAAAGCCTCCTAGACCATAGGCATGGGACAAGTAATGCACACACAGGATACAACCTAGAATTGAACTAGAGCGATTTAGGTCAGCAACTTTAACATAGTAATTGGGTAGCGGGAGATGATAGTTTGTGCCCGCTGAATAATATTCGCAACCCTTACCCTAATGGAATTGCGAAGTATTATTTATGTTGCACGGGGTGATCCTTTAGGCTAAAAAATGTAGGACCACCCCTCTTTATATGTTTGTCACTCGCGCCTTTGTTTCATTGAACTTAGAACAATTAGATTGTATCTTGTAACCTCCAAAGACTTGTATTGATCAGTTATATATAGTCTAATTCTTTCATATTTGAAAGCTTCTTTATGCTTGTTTTATATCAAGGTTGAACACTTAATTCCCCGTCTTCCCTCAATTTACATGATCAAATAGGACAATTATAATCCAATAATCCCACATAGCATAAATTTCAGTCTGGACCGACAGTTGTGGACCTTGAAGAATGTCTAATACCTTTTCTTCAAGGTAATTTGAGTCCTTACCCAATCTTTGGTGACGCGTACTAGTTAAAACAAAGTTATTTGCCATTAGGTGCCCTAGCGCGCCTTAATATCGCTAGGTGGTGACTCTTCTCTTTTTAATACCCATTTAAAAGAGTTGTCACACGTTGAAACCCGCTTTCACAAGAAAATAGGGCGCGACAATATGGCGACTCTGCTGGGGATATACTCTAGGTTGTTACCATAATGAAGTTTCGCTTATGTGGATTAACGGATTTTTTGATTTCCTGTACATCCCCCTCCATATTTCCTTTATTTGCTTAAAATTGCTATATCACCCCCTCTCTATTATTTGCTTAAAATTGCTATATCACCCCCTCTTTATTATTTGCTTAAAATTGCTATATCATGTGCCTCCCGTCCCTATCTCCCCTATTTGCTCCATTTAATTACGTTCTTGAACTTTTTCATGAGTTGTGCTAACTTCTCTTCTTTATCTTTCCTTTTTTCTTTTTCCTTCTCCTATTCATCTTTATCACATTATTTACTATTTTTACGTGCTTTTATTATGAAAAATATCTGGCAACGTGTTTTTTTTTGCATAAAGCATGTTCTCCACATAATACTCCACGCGTGCTTATTATCAACATAGCGGGGCTTGATGAGTGTCTGCGCTTTCCATAAAACACCCTTTTAGTCGGAAAGGCTTATTAGCGGTAGGCTAGTCGATCACCGTTGCAGTCGACAGTCGGTGCCTTTCCCTGTCAAGTCGTCCACTTGAGAGTACCAGTCTATACCCTTCTAGAAACCACATTCTGATTTGAAACGTACATGCATCATGCTAAACCTAATATAGATTGAGACGTCATTAACGCATCAACCCGCTTAGATAAATCTTGTCCAAAGACCAAAGGGATTTTCATAATCCCAAAGGACACCATCATATTATATGCATTACCTGGAGAAAAATATACCAACGTGTGGACCATTATTGCCTGAATAGTCGAATCTGGAGAGGCAAAGGGCTAACTTTTATTTGTTTGCAGAAAATGCAGCACAAAATCCCCATATTTGGTATGGTCCAGGATATCCCGCCTCTGCTAATTGAATGGTGGAATGACCTTTCACCATGTGACAGAAATCATGCGAGGAGAGTACTGGGTAACTTGCCATCTTTGCTGAATATTCGACCTAACAGGGAATTACTTGAAGCAACCACCATGTTCTGGGATGAAAAAGAGAGTTGTTTTTAGATTTGGCAATGTAGAAATGACTCCTCTCCTGGAAGAAATAGGAGGCTTCGCCAAGTTACCATGGGATAGTCCAGGTCTACTGGTACTAGAAAATCGCACCCCACATGGTTTTCTAAAAATGCTAGGGTTTAAGAAGAACGACAAACTGATTTGCTAGAAGAAATCCTAAATCCCCTTTGAATTTCTCTATGAGCGATATGGGCACGGAAAATCATATCGCTTGCATCATGAGGAGCTAGACATTACCTCTTTGGGATGGGGTACACCGCCGTGTCTATGTCTTCATAGTCTGTTTCTTGGTTTTGTTGATATTTTCGATGCAAGGAGGGAGAATTCCCACTCGCTTAGACATGGTCGCCAGGACCGTGATGAAGGGTATTGAGGGGCAGAAATACAATATCATCCCTATGATCTTAGCCTAGATGTATCGTGCTCTAGATCGGTGCAAGCATGTGTTTGGACATTTCGATTGTTGTGAACTCCTACTACAAGTTTGGTTGCTAAAACACTTTCAGGGGGATATTATTGATAGGAGCTTCTACATAGGCTAGTGAATGACTACATAGCCATTCATTATCCAAAGAAGATTACGTTCGCTTCAGACAAGTCTACAAAGCCTGGGAATGCTGTAGGCTGGGTGCATTGTCTCAGTAATCTGACAGACGAGCAAGTGCATTGGATGTTCGGGTGGTTATCATCGGGTACAAAAGAACCACTCACTTGTTACTGATCGGGTTGTGAGACATCTACCCTTACACTCCTATAAGGGTAATGAGGAAAGATGGAAGGAAGAAAGTCATACCTCGGGTTTCCAACATGGTTCAATATAAAGCAGACTTCCAGGGAGATGTTATCCCATTCAAATTTGAGGCCCAACATATGTGGAACCAAAAGATCATCATGGATGGAGAGACTATTGAACCAGACAGGTATCACGTCGATCATATATATTACTATCTCTCATGGTTGGATAACGACATTACCGGGGACATCAAACTGGGGGTCAATCTGAAGGATAGAATCATAGACGAGGTGGCTGAGGCACATGTAAAGTACAATAGGCTCTGTAAACGAGTGTTTGAATCTGAAGCTAAGCATCTAGATCAACATAAGGTGGACATAGAAGCGATCAAGGAATGGAAGGAAATTGCAAATAAGTCGACAGAAAGGTTGGAGCACCAAGAGCAAGGATTGAAGGAGCTAGAGGGGAAGATGAAAAAGAGGCTTTAGGATTGTCAAGGTATGGGTTATGATGAAGGAGCGAAGCTGGAAATGGATTACTTGCTACTCGACATGCGTGACCTGGGAAGTGTGATCGATGGAGTCAAAAGATCCAAGCAAGGAGAAGATCCTGCTGGGACCAAATAAACTAGGCGATAATGTTCTTTATTGCTTTCTAGATTAGATTTTGTTAGATTTGGATGTAATAAGGCTTTGTGCCATTAGTAACTTCATAATATTATTTCAGTTTAGTAAAGATTGATTTGATCTATTTTTGCATTAGTAGAATTAGGCAACGCGGGCATGAATTTTCTCCAAGTCTATGTGTCTCTTAGGCCTACCTCAGGCACAATGAGGTCCCCAAATTAGGACGCGAATTGTTGCATGACCGTACGTGATACTTGCTTATATATTGCAAACACTCTTTTATTTTGTCTTACTCACTTGGTTACCTTTTATTTTTCTTTCTTTTGATTAATCCCATTCCCAAAGGTTGGTTTGTGAATTTTGGCATCATGAGCATACCATACCGGATCTAGAGGTCCTCCACCTCCTCCTCCACCTAGCGACCCAAAAAGCAAAGGCAAAGGCAAAGAGAAGATGGATGATCTAATTGGTAATCGAAAGGACAATGCTACCATGGCATAAAATGTTGAAACCTTAGACGGAAGGAGTACGCCAGGACAGAATGAGTTAGTCTTATAGTTGGAACATGAAATTTTGGAGCTACAAGGTGAGCTTGAGCAAGTCTGAAATCTTGCAAACCTCTCCCTTACTCGAAATGTTCCCGATGTCAACCATCAGAACACAACCACCAAGAATCAAACACCACCCCAAAATACAGAAGTCTAAAATCCACCACCCATAGCTCCAAAAAATCCTCCCGCAACGCACCAGTATCACAACCCCGCACCTCTTCAAAACCTTAACCCCCTACCGGTACAAACCCCTCAACAACACCACCATTACCCAACCCAGTATCCACAAACCACCACTTATCATACCCCAAAATATACACCACCGCTTACCCTCGATACCCCTCAAACCTCAATCAATGATCACCCATACACCCAAGTCCTAGGAACACACCAAGGCAACCCAATATACGTGGATACCTTACCACACATCCCAAAACAAACCCTATACATACCTGAACCAATCGAGAAGGACCTGCTCATCCAAAACATAGCGGAAGAGCTAAAGAAACTCACAGGAAAAGTCCGAAGTTTTGAAGGCGGGAAAGGCATTGAAGTCTTGAACTACGAAGACTTGTGTATCCAGCCAGATATGGAAATGCGGAGGGTTACAAACCTCCTAAGTTTGAGATGTTCGATGGCACCGGTGATCCTAAGGTGCATTTAAGAACCTACTATTACAAGCTTGTATGAGTGGGCACGAATGAGCAAATCCGCATGAAACTGTTCATACAAAGTCTTACAGGTGATGTATTATCTTGGTATATTAGCTAGAATCCGAAGAAGTGGGCGAACTGGGTAAGCATGGCATCCAATTTCATGGATAGATTCAGGTTCAACACAGTGAACGCGCCAGATGTTTTCTATATCTAAAATCTCAAGAAGAAGCCAACAGAGGCCTTCCGTGAGTATGCTACTTGCTGGATATTGGAGGCTGCCATGGTGAGGCCGCCATTAGAAGAAGAGCAAATGAACAAGTTCTTTGTCAGATCTTAGGATCCACAATATTATGAAATATTGATGGTTATAGAGAATCATAAGTTCTTCGACATCATCAAGTTGTGAGAAAGGATAGAAGAAGGAACCAAGAGCCGTATGGTGACCAATTTTGAGGCATTGCAAGCCACCAACAAAGCCTTATAGTTTGGAGGTATTTCAAAGAAGAAGGAAGTGGGTGCCGTGATGGTACCTAGGGCCTCCCCTTACCTATCAAACACATCCACCTACATGTCAACCCTCACCTCCTAAATACCAATACCCTACCACTACCTACCATAAATATAATACCCAACCCGTATATTATCATTCACCTCCTCCCACCCGCCAAAATACCCAAAGCCACGACCAAGCTTTGATCGTAGAACTCCAAACAATACACCCCTATCGCTGAACCCATATTCCAACTATATGAGAGACTAAAGGCCGCCAGTTATGTCACTCTTATTCCTGCTATTGCTGTTGAAAATCCTTCCCAGTGGGTTAACCCCAACAAGACTTATGCCTACCATTCAGGCATGAAGGTTCCTATTATCGAGGGATACTGCATGTTGAAAGACAAGATCCAGATACTGATTGACACCAAAGTTATACAGGCAAAGGATTCTACGCCTAATGTTCATGATAACCCTCTTCCTAATCATAGGGGGCGAGGGAGTGAATGTGATAGAAATCGATGAAGAATGGGATCAGGATAGATCCATCAGACTTATCCGAGAGGGGGACGCTCACAAAACATCTCATGTCACCTTCTCGCTGATTGTGGTGCAAACCCAGGCATCATTCAAGGTCGTGGTCGCTATGCCCTTCACTGTGATGGTATTTATAACACCGCCTGATAAGTTTGATGTTGTACCATGGGATTATTTGGTGGAGGCAAGGAGAAAGGGAAAAGCCAAAAGGGAAGAGACAAGTGTTGCACAAGGAATGACCAGAACTAACATAGTTTACACACCTGGATATCTTGGAGGAACAAGTACAGAAACCGCATCGAAGCCACCTGTCGTGGAGACAAGCACTGATGATCTTTGGAGGAAGGTACATGCGAGGGAATACTCTATTGTTGATCACTTAAACAAGATTCCCGCTTAAATATCCATCTTATCATTGTTGCAAAACTCAGATGCGCACAAGAATTCCCCGATGAAAGTGTTAAGTGAATCTTATGTACCTACCGGTATCACTAGTGGAGGGATGGCGAATATGGTGGGGGAAATACTGGAGAGTCACAAGATTACTTTCCATGAAGATAAGCTACCGCCGGAAGGTTTGACTCACAACAAAGTAGTGCACATTACCATGCAATATGAAGACACGTTCATTGCCAGGGTTCTAATAGATGGGGGTTCGAGTCTAAACATATGCCCATTGACAACTTTGAAAAGACTGGGTATAGGCATGCACGAGATACAGATGGGAAGTATAAATGTGAAGGCATTTCATGGGTCTTAGAGATCCACTATCGTAGAAATCAACATTGATCTGCAGATGGGCCCGACGTTAAATTCCATGTGCTAGATATATCCGCTACTTATAAATTGTTACTGGGACAACCATGGATACACGCAGCTGGGGCGGTCGTTTCTACTCTGCACCAGGCTGTGAAGTTTGAGTGGAATCATCAATAAGTGATTATTCATGGAGATGGAAGTAACCCTATCTACACCAACCAAACTGTGCCAGCTATCGAGAGTAGGAGGAAATTGGGAGGATAAACATACCACAACATTGAGCGGATAAACGTAATTGAGAAGGGGCGATGGTGGAGCAAAAAGATAGAGAGAATACTAATGTGGTTGGGGTATGAACCAGGTAAGGGTCTTGGTCCAAATCTTCAAGGGATCACAGAACCAATATGATCACAATGTCATGGCACAACCTTTGGTCTCGGATATCAATACACCGTGCAAGAATATAATGATTAGACTTTGCCATGGCGTAACTTTTACTATCCATTGGAACAACCCATACTGATGCTTCCCCAGACATTCCGCTAGACTGATGTGATTTGGGGATCCGAGGAAGATAGGGTTTTGGCCGGTATGAGGAAGCTATTTTTGGATGAGGAAAATATGGACTACATTGAAATCTTAGAGGAGGAGGAGGAGGAAGACCTCACCATTCAGATAGTGGGAGAAGGAGCTATTCTTAAGAACTGGATTGTTGCACCTTCCCGGGCTCGCCGAGAACCTGGGTAGCCTTGGCAGAACTAGCATAATTTACTTTTAAAATTGTTTTGGCATTTAAGACATTTTCAGTGTTCTATTTTGAAAAAATTACTCGAGACATCGAGTCTTACTTGTTTGACAGTTTTAAGTTTTAATTAATGCATCATTGATTTTTGTTTATTTATATTATTATCTTTCTACACTCTTTTCGGTGTAATTATTACATATCTTGATGAACCTACGACCGTGACATGTAATGAGACAATACAACATAAGGAAAATGATTCGGAAGATTTGGAAGATGATATAATACCTGAAGAAATTGTCAAAGATGTAGAGAATTTTGAGAACATACCAAAGTCCAATTTGGAAACTCGAATTAGCATTCATCTATCGCCATCAAAGAAGGAATAGTACATCAGATTTCTAAAGGAATATGAGAATATTTTTGCATGGTCCTACGATGATATGACTGGGTTGAGCACATTCATAGAGGCTCATAAGATACCTACCAACCTTATGTGTCCGGCGGTAAAGCATGAGCTTAGGAAATTCAAGCCAGATATGAGTCAAAAGATAAAGGAAGAGGTTACCAAGCAGATCAAAGCCAACATTGTACCGATTTTGAGAAAGGATGGAAAAGTCAAGGTGTCCGTTGACCGGCGAGATCTGAACAGAGCAAGCCCTTTCCTAACATACACATACTGCGCCAAGCATGAACTCCAATCCTTTGTGGATTGCGTCGCAGGATATCACCAGATTTGGATGGGAAAGGAGGACGCTGAAAAGACATCCTTCATCACACCATAGGGAATATATTGTTACAAAATGATGTCATTAGGTTTGAAGAACGCCGAGGCTACCTACATAAAGGCCATGGCAACTCTTTTCCACGATATTATACACAAAGAAATAAAAGTGTACGTGGATGATGTCATCATCAAATCTAAGAGGAGTTTGGATCATATAGCAGACCTGAGGAAGTTTTTTGACCGACTTCAAAATTACAATCTAAAGTTCAATCCTGCAAAATGTGCTTTCGGAGTAAATGCTAGAAAGTTGCTGGGTTTCATCATCAGTCGTCGTGGTATTGAGTTAGACCCGTAAAAAATCAAAGCTATTTAGGACTTGCCACCGCTAAAGAACAAGAAGGATGTGATGAGTTTTTTGGGACGCCTCAATTATATCAGCATTTTTATAGCACAATCAACGGTAATATGTGAGCTAATCTTCAAAATGCTGAGGAAAGATGTTGCGACGAAATGGACTGAAGAGTGTCAAAGAGCTTTCGATAAAATCAAGGAGTACTTGTCTAAGCCGCCTATATTGGTCCTACAAGAGCCCAAGAGACCTCTATTACTATACATATCCGTGTTGGATGGAGATTTTGGTTGCGTCATGGGTAACATGATGAAATCGGGAGAAAGGAGCAGGCAATATACTATCTGAGTAAGAAGTTTACACCTTACGAAGCCCATTACTCTTTGTTGGAATGCACCTGTTGCGCCTTGACATGGATAACCCAAAAATTGAGACACTACTTCTATGCATACACCACATATCTCATATCGAGGATGGATCCGCTGAAATACATCTTTCAGAAACCTATGCCTATGGGTAAGCTAGCAAAGTGGCAGATATTGCTAGGTGAGTTCGACATCATCTATGTGACTCAGAAGGCAGTCAAGGGTCAAGAATCGGTCGATCACCTGGTAGAGAACCCCGTAGATGGAGAATACGAACCATGCAAGACGTATTTTCCGGACAAGGAAGTGTCGTTTGTAGGGGAAGATATTGCCGAAACATATGGTGGTTGGAGGATGTTTTTTAACGAAGCCGCAAACTTCAAAGGAGTGGGCATCAGAGTTGTTTTGGTATCAGAAACCGGTCAACATTACCCGGTATCCGCCAAGCTCAGGTTCCCATGCACTAACAATATGGTAGAATATGAGGCTTGCATCTTGGGACTCAGATTGGCCATCGACATGAATATTCAGGAATTATTGATAATTGCAGATTTAGATCTGTTTGTACATCAAGTACTAGGAGAATGGGCTACCAAGAATACTAAAATATTTCTATACCAACACCATGTGCAAGATTTAATCAAGAGGTTCACGAAGATAGAATTCAAACATATTTTGAGAATCTAGAACGAGTTCATAGACGCACTGGCTACCTTGTCTTCTATGATACAACATACAGACAAGAATTTTATTGATATTATCCCGATAGAGATTTGTAAACAACCAACTTATTGTGCTCATGTTGAAGAAGTGTTCGATGGAAATCCATGATTTCACAATATCAGGGAGTATTTGGAGAAATGAGAATACCTAAGAAATGCTGCGCACACTCAGAAGCGTACGCTTTGAAGATTGGCCAACCATTTCTTTTAGAGAGGAGGTATTCTGTATAGAAGGAATCTTGACTTGGGACTGCTGCGATGTGTCGATGCCAATGAGGGATCTAGGATGCTCGAAGAGATACACGCCGGAACCTGCAGACCTCACATGAACGGGTTTGTTCTAGCTAAGAAGATATTAAGAGAAGGGTATTTCTGGATGACTATGGAGATGGACTGCATCAAATACGTGCAATAGTGCTACCAACGCCAGGTACATGCTGATATGATATGGGTTCCACTCAACGCAACGAGTTCGCTCTGGACTTTCTCTGCCTGGGGCATGGATGTCATTGGACCAATTGAACCTGCTGCTTCCAACAGACATATATTCATCTTGGTAGCCATAGATTGCTTCACAAAATGGGTCGAATCTGCTTCCTATAAAGGTGCGAACAAGAAGGTCGTACCGGACTTCGTCCGGGATCGTATTTTTTGCCGATTCCAAGTACCTGAGTCAATCATTACTGACAATACTTCCAATATCAATAGTGATCTGATGAAAGTCGTGTGTGAAACATTCCAAATCAAGCACCGGAACTCTACAACATATAGGCCACAAATGAATGGAGTCGTGGAAGCTACCAACCAGAACATCAATTAGATACTAAGGTCGATGGTGGATAACTACAAGCAATGGTATGAGAGCTACCATTTTCCTTGCTCGGGTACCACACTACGGTCCACAAGTCAACTAGGGAAACCCCTATCTACTGATTTATGGCACTCAAGCTGTCATACTTGCCGAGGTGGAGATCCCGTCCCTAAGAATCATACAGGAGGCCAAGCTCACCGATGCAAAATGGATACAGAGATAGTATGAGTAATTGGCTCTCATTGACGGTAAAAGGATGAATGCAGTGTGTCACGGTCAACACTACCAGAGTAGAATGGCAAGGGCTTTCAACAAGAAGGTTGGACCAAGGCGATTCGTACCGGGGCAATTGGTGTTGAAGCGGATCTTCCCGCATTAGGGTGAAGCAAAAGGAAAATTCTCACCTAACTGGAAAGGCCATTACATGGTTCACTGAGTACTGACAAGAGGAGCACTTATACTTGCAGGGATGGATAGAGAAATATGGCCGAAACCAATCAATTTGGACGCCGTCAAGAGATATTATGTTTGAAATTATATTTGCACTTCCTTTTGATGTAACATGAACTACACTTGACCTGATTCCCATTTAAGAGGGGATACGTAGGCAGCTCTGTGGGTTCATTCACATCATAATAAAATCTTCATTCCCCTCTACGGTCGGGAACTAAGGAAAGTTTTGAGTTTTTGTCAATCTCATTACGTCAAGGATCACCAAGAAGTGTATCTTCGGGAGTATACATTTAAACTAGGGCATAAATTTTAGTGGGGAGGAGTCCTCAAAATTCCGAGTTAATAAGGCCGCAATGTCTCAAAGCGTGTCACAGTCTATGATTCGACAAAATTATTTGTTTCATGCATCACACATACTTTGAACAACTGCATTTCTTACAAATAAGTTATCGCAAATGCATTGTTTCGAAAATTTCATTTATGTGACAGCTATATTTTACCGAAGGTGAGTCGAACAAGGCATCAAGACGAGGAGCAAAGGAAAAATAAGGAATCAAAAGCAGAAACCGACCTTCCCTAAAACTCAAAATTTTTCTTTGGATGTAGGCATAATAGATATAGAAAGCACGTCCACAAATATATACAACACTACCACTATCTTCACACCGATAGAAGTCACCGAGCACAAACGTGTCAAGCCAAGAACCATTTTGCTTCTTCATTTTTGATCGTCGCTCTTCTTTGCATCGGGCTAAGCATTACACTCATTCTCTGCATGAGACTCAGCACTGCCTCCATTAAGTTGCATGAGGCTAAGCACTGCCTCCATTATTGCATATGGCTAAATACCGCCTTTCTTGGCATGCGACTAAGAATTGTTTCCATTACATTGCATGAGTCTAAGCACTGCCTATATTATTGCATAAGGCTAAACATTGCCTTCCATTGCATAAGACTAAGAACTGTCTCCATTAAATTACATTAGGCTAAGCACTGCCTCTATTATTGCATAAGGCTAACGCTGCCTTTCTTTGCATGAGTCTAAGCACTCTCTCCATTACATTGCATGAGGCTAAGCACCGCCTCCATTATTGCATAAGGCTAAACACTGCCTTTTTGCATGAGACTAAGCAATATCTCTGTTACATTTGCATGAGGCTAAGCACTGTCTCCGTTATTGCATAAGGATAAACGCTAACTTTATTTGCATGAGGCTAAGCACTGTCTCCGTGAAATTTGCATAAGGCTAAGCACTGCCTCGATTATTGCATAAGGCTAAACGCTAACTTTCTTTGCATGAGGTTAAGCACTGTCTCCGTTACATTTTCATGAGGCTAAGCACTGCCTCCATATTGCATAAGGCTAAACGTTGCCTTTCTTTGTATGAGACTAAGCATTGTCTCCGTTATATTTACATAAGGCTAAGCACCACCTCCGTTATTGCATAAGGCTAAATGCTGCCTTTCTCTGCATAGGGCTAAGCGTTGCCCTCATCACATACAAGGATAAGCAAATGATTAAGCATCACCTGTTCCCTCTATCAAGCAATCATTATCAAGGCATTTGTGCATTTTGTGGGCTTAAACATCACCACATTGTCCAAAGACATCATAGTCTGAAGGCATCATCCTCATAGCCCGAAGACATCATGCCATGACCGGAGGATCTCTCGAAATTGCATGTTATTATTCAAAGGCGTCATAGTCCAGAGGTATAATCCTCATGGCCCGAGGACACCATTTCATGGCCTGTGAATCCCTTATCATACGCTTCATGGCCCAGGACGTCATGGTCTAAGGACATCATCCTCATCATTCGAAAGACAACTCTCATGGTCCGAAGGGAATTTGCATCATGTTTAGATTTTCGCAATAACTATATATATTCGTGTGCATCGTGTTTTAAGTTTTATAGGTAACTCACGAGGTAACCTTTCTAGTAACGGGAGAAATTCTCGCTCCAATTTCCGTTCACAATGTTCACATCCTTGATTGTCTAAAACGTAAGCGATGATCAACAATTGATTACTCTTTGTTCCGCAATCGCCCAAACATTTATCTCGAATATCCGTAACTTTCAAATCCACATTCATAGCTCCATCTGAAATTATCCGTTACTTATGACACTATCCAATCTAGAAAAGATCCTTCTCCGAAATGCACACCCTTCTTATAATAACTCCACCGGCTCTGTTCACCGTTGGATCCAGAACTACACACGGCCTGATTCACGTATTACCAGGGATATGTAGGCAACTGAGGAATCAATATTCGGCCCCATTTTTAAATACCTCATCCTCGTTCATTCGGATAAAATTGGTCATAATTTTCTTTACCCGATAACTCCTTTATAATTTTTTATAATTTTTAAAGATTTAAAATTGATTTTCTCGCATTTATTTTGTTCAAATATTTACAAATTATTCCTTTAAATTATTTTAGGGTGATTTAATCATCCAAATTTATCATTTTATACCCACATATATTTTATATTTCATCGCATTTTTTACATAATTATATTTGCATTTGACCCATTTTATCTATACTAGTTACAGTTAAAGCCTATATTCTATATATAATTGCGTTTATCATATTATTTATGCTAAAATAGTATTTTTTTTAAAATATTTTTATAATGTGAAGCTATTAGTTTCGAGCATTTTACTGAATAAATAATATTTTTATTACTTATTAGTCATTTTCGACAATTTATTTCTTTACAAAATCCGTGTATTTAATTTGTAGACCAATTTTGAGCTAATTTGGACCAAAACAAACTCAAAAACACCTGGCTCATCTCTTTTCCCATCTGAGCCCCAAACCAAGCGACCATTTACTATACCCGGTCGCGACCCATTGAGTAACCCGACCCGCTTCCCCTTCGATCTTGGCCATTGATCTTAAATGATCAATGGCCCATAATAAACCCCCCATTTTCCTTATATCCTTCAGCCCTAACCCTAGAGATCCAATTTTCATGTTCAGCTGCCTTGGTATTCTCTCATCCTCTCCTTCTCTCTGAATAACCCTAGCTGCCTCCCCCTTAAATCCCTCTTCTAATCCCGTTGATAGTGAGATTCGTCTATTATTTACTTACCATATCTATGTTCCTCCGCTACTAGTCACGCGTTTGTGGTATTACCTAGGTACTTGCGCAATTTTGGCAAGTACCATCTCCTAGATCGACCTCAATATTTGAGATTTGGACAATATTTCGTCCATATAAATGAAGAAGGGCTTGATTCCTCACACCAGTTGGCCGATTTCAAGAATTGAACCCTAACTACGGTTTGGAATTTGATTATTTTCCTTACCGGTAACTTTACTGATTGCATGTATATATTTCTTTCTTTTTTTATGTTTTCTTAATTTCTTTTCTTATTTTTAATTTAACTGCTATAAAAACCCTCCCCTAATTCCCATAAATAGACATATCGACTACTACTACTCTCTCACTCTCACTTGTTCTAAACTACTCTGAAACTTAATTTCTTGGTAGGCTGAAATCCAAGGCCACCGAAAGTCGATTATTGGACCTTTCTCATTGTGAGCACTGCCCGGGGTTCATCTGAAACCCTTGGGAACTTTGACGCGTTGAGATTCTTGGGTTCTACTGCTCATCTTGCCATTGACGATTGAGATATTGCTGAAATTGTTATTCTTGTTTACTTGTTTGACAATCGGTAACTGGTAAGTCCTTTGGTCTTCGCATTTTCATATATTCTTAATGTTCATAAACTTTTTGTGAACCAATGTGTTACCATTCTATCTCTGTTTACAGACCTAATTTCCTTAGATTTTGTGATTCTGAACTTTTTCTAACACTAGAACTTGCCTAATTATTAATCTTGATTCTGGAATTCTTAAGTATGTTTAGCTTAATGTTCCGTGTGTTTCTGAGTACTTATGACTACTCCTACTATAAGCAAATCCCCCTACCTTATTTAAGACTCTTGTGAGGAGCCAACTCATTGCCCTGAATGTGTTCGTATGCATTGTTTCCATTAGGTCATTCATGTGTAGCTTGTTAACTTCTTCAATGATCATGTAATTTCTGAATGTCATTACTGCCTGAATCTTTAAAACAAGTATGACATGTTTTTTGTAATTTTAATGTGTGCTTTTTGACCTGCTCAATTGTGTGCTTCTAAGTGTTGCCCAAGGCTTTCTAAGGTAAACTTCAATATTTAGACTCTTCCTGCATATGATCAATTGGCACTAGGCTTGATAATCACCTATCTTGTTAACCTAGGTTTGATATTTTCATCTACCAGGAATCCTAATATTTGCCTATCTTGTTAGCCTAAAGTTGATATGTTCTTTTAACTACCATGAGTTCTTTAGAATCTTTGCGCTATAGTTAATGTCTATCATGTTAAGTTTCATGTTCAACTTAGTATGTTCGTCAAGCTGTACTATGCTAGGATTTCATGTTAAAATCCTCATATGAATATTGTACTCCACCCTCTTCTTGTCTGCGATTCTGGTAGGCTGTCATCTGAAGTTCTTTAGGTTGGTTCTACTTTGAGACACTGGTTGAAGTAGTTTGCTAGCTTATGATATTCTATCTTGTCACTGTTAAATCTTGTTTTCAGGAATCACTTGCCCAAATGTGTCTTTGGTGCCTTTCAACTTAGCATGGTCCTGTTTATTTGTTGAAATTGCATCTATTTTAGTTATAAGAACTAAGTGTTTAAGTTATTCTATGAGTAGTACTACCTGTATGGGTAAATTTGGCATCCATTAGCTTAATTACTTCAATAGTTTAGGCCTTGTATGCTGGGCCTATCTTTGGTATTGGGTGTTTGAAGTACACTGTCTGCACCTAGAGTTTGGGCCTGTTGTCCGTATGAAGTTTCGAGTCTATTTGAAGGACCAAATGTGTTACTGGTTATTCTCTATTTTTAATTGGCCTGTAATCATCTAATGCGGTATATAATAACTTGCAAAACTGGATAATGGGGAAATTAAAGAAACGAGGGCTGGGGTATCCTAATTATTGCATGAATGGGTAGAAAACCTGTCCATAAGGTTTAATTGATTTGTTTGTTATTTTCTTGACGTGCTTTAATTATATTCAATAATAGAAATCATGCATATAGGAACTCAAACACTTCACCTACTCAACTTGGCTAATGCCCGCACTGTAACGACCAGACCGGTCTTGAGATTTTGCACTTTGCTCGCTAGTTCTCGAGCATAACTATACCCGTGTGATGTATTAGGACTTATGTAAATCATCGGTTTTGGTTTTCAGGGTAACCGGAATTAATTTTTAAGAAAACAGTTTTCAGCTTGAAGCTTAAGATTTGAAAGGTTTGACCAATATTTGACTTGTTGGTATATGATCTCGGATCGGAACTTTCATGATTCAGTTAGCTCTATTATGTGATTTGGGACTTAGGAGCGTGATCGGAATGTAATTTGGATGTCCGTAGAAGGTTTAGCCTTGAATTGGCGAAATTGGAATTTTGACGATTTTCGGTTGATAGGTGAGATTTTGATATAGTGGTCGGAATGGAATTCTGGGAGTTGCACTAGGTCCGTTGTGTCATTTGGGATGTGTGTGCAAAATTTAAGGTCATTCGGACGTGGTTTGGCAAGCTTTTTGATCAAAAGCGAAATTTCGGAAGATTTTGGAACCTTAGGCTTGAATTCGATGTGATTTGATGGATTTGATGTTGTTTGAGGTGTTTCGAAGATTGGTACAAGTTTGGGTAGTGGTATATGATATGTTTGTACTTTTGGTTGAGGTCCCGGGGACCTTGGGGAGATTTCGGATGGGTGACTAAAGAATTGGAATTTAGTTTTTGCAGCTGAAGCATTTTGTTTCTGTCATAACCGCACCTGCGGTTGGGAGGCCGCAGGTGCGATGCCCGCAGAAGCGGAAGATAGCTGCAGATGCGGCCAAGGAAAAGATCATCAGGGACCGCAGAAGCGGTGAAAGGGATGCACTTGCGGTAGCGCATGTGCGAGATTCTAAACGCAGATGCGGAAATTTGCAATTTAGTGAAAACCGCAGATGAGGTGGATTTGATCGCAGAAGCGATACCGCATAAGCGGTAAAAGGGCCGCAAATGCGGAATCCTTGGGCCAGAAGTATATAATGTTTCCTTCGCGAATTTTCGGCTAAGTTCTCCATTTTTGAAGACGGGAAACAAGCTAGGGCAGTAAATTCAAGGGCAAATCGAAGAGAATCAGTTGGGTAAGTTCCCTAAGCTTCATTGCTTGAGTTTGTGATCATTTTTCCATTGGTTAATCATGGTATTAGTGGAAATTAAGGGTTAAAATTGAGGAAACTAGGGCTTGGTATTGGAGACCTAGACTTGAGGATTTGAGGGACCATTTGTGGTCGGATTTTAGGACTTTTGATATGTATGAACTCGTGGAGAGATAAGGAATATGTTGATGTAAAATTTATCGAATTCCGAGACATGGGCCCGGGGGTCGTGTATTGGTAATTTCGGGATTTATGTTGTAAATTGATTGTTTTCGCTTGGGCTTCATTTAGCATATTTTGACGTCGTGGTTCTGATTTTGGATAGATTCGACTCGAGTGGAGGCCGATTCGAGGGGCAAAGGCGTCGCGGGCTAGAGTTTGGACCGGATTGAGGTGAGTAATGATTTTCAATATTGTCCCAAGGGTATGAAACCCCGGACTGCACATCGTGGTGCTATATCGAGGTGATGCACACGCTAGATGACGAGTGTGGGGTCGTGCACCATTGGGGATTGTGACTTAGTCCATCCCGAATGACTGTTTTACCGCATATTTGACTGAAAACTATTTGTTATCATCATGTGTTGGGCTGAATGCCATATTTGGGCCTCGTGCCAACTATTTGGACCCTTAGGGGAATTTTACTGATATTTCCTCACTGTTTTGAGTTTATACTTGTACTCAGTCATGTTATATACTATGGTTTTTCATAACTCAGCCATGTTTACTCTGTTTTAATACATTAAATGATATTATAAATGATAATTGGGCTGAGCATCATGTTTGTTTGTTGCCCGAGTGGCTTATGAGATTCTTACTGAGTAAGGCCGAGGGCTTGTGTTGTGAGGATACACTGATTATGATTATAAGGCCGAGAGCCTGAGATTGTACGCCACAAGGTGGCTTGTTGATATGAGGCCGAGGGCCTATGTGATTATGCCACGAGATGGCTTGATATTGCGCTTGGGCCGTAAGGGGCCCCTCCAGGAGTCTGCACACCCCCAGTAAGCGCGGGTACCCATTGTGATGTGAGATATAGCCCGAGAGGCTGGTTATTGTTCCATGTATTGCCCGAGGGGCTGATTCTGTTGGTACTGTGCCCGAGGGGCATTTCTTTATGTGTTTACCTTTTCTAGTTGCCTGTCTTTTACTTGCTTAACTGTTTAAAGAGACATTATAAGAAGCTTAAACTGGACTAAAGTGACTTTGCATATTTTCACTGTTTCATTACTTTCACTCACTTTTACCGCTTCCTTATAGCCTGTGATGTGCCTTACGTGATTTCCTATTTCTCAGTATTTATTTATTATTATTATTACTCACTGAGTCGGAGTACTCACATTACTCCCTGCACCTTGTGTGCAGATTAAGGTATTTCTAAACCCGTTAGCGGGTATTGGTTGCTTGAAGGCAGAGTCATCGGAGATTAGCAAGGTAGCTGCCCAACGTTCGCAGCACTGCTTTTCTCCCTCTTGATTCCACTAGACTGTATTTAGTACATTTTCAGACTTTCCACTGTATTTAGACCTTAGTAGATGCTCGTGACTAGTGATACCCCGATGTCGGGCTGTGTTGGTTTTTTTTCCGCAGATTGTATAATTTCACTATTTCTGTTGAGATTTAATCATGTTAATGACTTAATTGTATTGTTTTAACTGTTTCAAATAAATTTGGAAATTGTGTCGACTGGCCTTGTCTTCACGAGAGGCGCCATCACGACCGGGTCCGGTTTGGGATCGTAACAAGTTGGTATCAGAGCCTAGGTTACATAGGTCTCACGAGTCATGAGCAGGTTTAGTAGAGCCTCACGGATCGGTACGGAGACGCCTGTATTTATCCTCGAGTGGCTGCAGAACCTTTAGGAAAACTTCACATTCTTGAATTCTTATCGTGTGTCTTTGATTCAGCTTGGAATGTAACTCATTGAATCCTTCCACGCGTTCGTATGCACGCATGAGCGCTTAGTATCAAATGTGCATCGATGGCTTGTAATTCCCATATCGAGGGGCGAGATGTGATTTTCTCTGCGTTGATGTTGGGCCAGTCTGGAGGACTTGAGGCTGGGTTTTGCCTGCAGCTTGAGCACCGAGGTGCTGATTGTGTGAGCACTTGTTTTTGAATTTATACATTTGGTAGCGTCTCTATTAGTAGAAGTGATGGGTGGATGGCTATGTGATGAGTATGTTATGACCGCGAGATGTATTCATATGATTTGGAAGCGATGAGAAGGGTCTGCTGGAGGATAGAAGAACTATTAGGTGCTTGGTTTTCATCTTGATTTGAGGTATAGTCCCGAGTTATAGGTGTGTGAAGAATCTTTTGTGTTGCCTAGTTTCAGAGTGAAGTAAATTTCACGTTATGATATGAGTTCAGACTCAGGTAGATTAAGTGATTGCGTAATGTTTATGATGGTGGAAGGTATACAGAAATGTTAGTATGAGGCGAAATAGGTGGGTTATCTCCTGCGGAGTATTCTGAAGTTGTGTGATCATTACATTGTCTGTTAGAAGATCTCATTTACAAGTGAAATATATGTGTGGCAATTTAAATTTGGGTCGCTTAAGAGAGTGGGTTTAACTGTTACGAGGGTGAATGCGAGATTTGTAGAAGATTTAAAGTACCGGATAGTCTGTGTTTCACGAGCTTATGAAGGATCGAGTTTAATCTCACTATCGTATTATGGCAGTAATATGGTATACGCGTTATGAGTTATTGTGTGTGTGTTTTGATCTATGGTTTCGAACCAAGTGGGGGAGTCTGCTATTGAGTTGTTGATTGCACGGTTATGTGCTATGTTGGTTCCAGTTTGAGGCGTGCTGGTGAATCAGTTATGGCTTATAGATATTGAGACCGAGGATGGCTCGAGTAAAGGAAAATTTTGACAAAGAATATATTATGCTTCATAGGTGTATGAGAATCGCGGAATGTCTTGAGTGGTTAATGGTAAAGGATGTGTGGTGCATAGAGCAGGAAGTTGCTTGGTTGTAGGTGAGATTACATTCTGCAGTGTCAGAGTGCTAATGAGGCACAGGTTGATCCGTTCAATTGATCGGGCTAATAGCAGTTTGAATAGAGTGGATGACTCTCGAGAATGGTTCTAGTGTGTTCAAGATCTTACATGTAATAATTGGAGACTTTCGAGTTGCATTTTGGCTAGAAACTGAGGTTTGCATTGGAGGATGTCAGGACTTGTGGAATTTCTATACCAATTATGGAATTTTACGTATCAGTATCAGGAAGGTAAAGGTAACGATTTTGGATTCGCAGGAAGTCCCTTCAGGGTAGGTGTTTTAAATGCGGTGCTTTTGGGAATATTTGAGAGAGTATTCAGCGGCTTATAAGCCTTAGACGGTGTGGTTTTATGCTTGGATCTCGTGTGGTGAGTTTGGGTTGAGAAACTGCAGTATTATAGCGGAAAGAAGTATCACGTTGAAGGTAAATTCAGAGGAACTCGGGTAGATGGGTTAGCTTGGTAGTAGGCCGGAACGGAACGGTCAGGATATGATTAGTTCTTTGGATGCTTATGAGGTAATGAGTTTATACTAGTGTTTCACGGCGATGCTCTTGTGTTTTAGTGACTTGGCATAGCGTGGTTGAGTCAGAAGGATTGAGTCCTGACGGTTTAGTTTTGTGCAAGTGGAATTCGGAGAGTTCTTGATGGTTTCTACCACGGTTAGAGAGGTACATTTTCTACGAGCATGAGAAGCATGGGATGAGTAGTGATTTTCTTCTAGATGGGATCAATGGACAGTTCTTGGCTAGTTGAGTACATAGTTGCTTGTGGCTCGGAAGGAACAGGAAGTTCTCATGGTTATCCTAGGATGGTATGGTTTATGCGGTATGTTGTGTATGATTGAGATTTGCATGTGTAAGCTCATGGTCCAGTTCTGAAAGGAAGGTCATAAAATTCTTAGGCAGCACTGGCACCTTCAAATGATTAGGGAAGTGATCTTCAGATGATTAGGGAAATGATATTACTAATTGGTGTGGCTTGATGGGGGTATACGTTTCAGGAAAAAAAAAGGGCAATAAATACTCCTTGTTGGGATACACCATGGAGTATAGATGCACATGTGGAAGAGATAAGGAAGCTACTGGACGTGTTTAATGGTAAGGTAACTCACATCTTTAGAGAGGGCAATAAATTGGCAGATTATGTGGCCAACTATGCACTGGACAGTGGCTCGATTGAGTGTGATGAATTTTATCAGTTGGAATCAATGGGAAGGAGGATTATGAATAATGATAGGCTCCAATGTCCTTATTTGAGGATAAAAGTTGCAAGGAATTTTGAGAGGGTTAGTAGGCCCAATCGAGTGCCACTCTTTTTGGGAATTGGATGGACAAGGTAGAAAGTTGCTGAATAATGACAAGATGTAATGCCCGTATTTGCGAGTAAGAGTTTCAAGGAACTAGAAGGAACAATTGTAGAATCTGGGATGAGGAAGGAAAGCAATGGGAATAACAGTCAGTGGCATCATGTTCAAGGCCTTGTGGAGAAGAACATGGTGTTCGATTTTTATACTAAAAGATTTTTCTTTTTTGCAGGTGAATATACTATACTTAGGCTATATTTCTTGATGAAACTCCAGCTGGTGGTATTAGTACATAGTACTCATTCCACTGGAGTAGAATCAAGGGTAAGTATAGGTATAGAGGCTAGGAACTCTGGTGATCCAAAGTGTTTTGGATGGAGGAAGATCATACCACTCAATTTCAATTATGAGTTGGTCCCTAAATCACATGGTAATAACCATCTTCAGCAGGACAAACACAAGATAAATAATAGGGATCATATACAAACACAAGAGAAGACAAAAATGCTCAGGAAATATGGAATAAGGAACTGGGCAGCTCATACATGGAGCCAGGCAATGAGGACAGTAGGACTTCAATATTCAAATGTTGCTGCAGATCATCATATCCGAATTTTACGGAAAGAGGATATGGTGATTGAGATTTTTTCTAACTTTGTGCTTTGTTTTGCAGGGAAGTTTACTGTATCTATGTCCTATTATTTAGTACAAATTCTACAGGTGGTATTAGCATGTTATGGTCAGTCCCTTGAAGGAGTATTCATAGTAGGCATAAGCATGGAAGCATGGAGAGGTTTATCCAAAATCCTCGACATTGGACGTTGGGAATCAAAGAGACAGTGGGTGTACTTTATCACATCCAAATATTTTCCCAAAGAAAAGGTTATTCAAAGGGACTTCTGGAAATAATATGAACAAATAACCAAACAAGCCATACACACACAACTGATGGCCAGCTACTGTTTGAACTTCGTAGGCTGCTGGGAATTTGGGCAATTACCTACACAGTTCAGTAATGTATTACAGCAAGAGAGGTCAACAATATCACCATTTGAGAGGATCAGAATACTCGAAGTGATCCACATAATGCAAATGTTTCCACATATTAGCGAGTATGGGAGAAGTGGCACTGCTGTGTCTATAATTTACACATTGAATTGCCTTCAACTGGTGGTATTAGTACAATGTACTAAATCCAGTGAAGGGAATTTGTGGGTAGGCATAGGCATAGCAACAGAGACAGGACAAGACAGATATGGTATCACTGTACCACACAACAAAATTTGCTCAAAATCAAGCTATGAGCATGCATACACAGGTAAGTTTTTGGTTTGGAAGGGCAGCAACTCATCTTTAGCAACAATACATAATGGCAACTATGTTAAGAGCTCAAGAGAACATACAAGTACTGGACATGTTTTTAACAACGAACTGAAGCTATGGACATGGACAGTGTTATTTATGCAAGTACGAGAAGGCTATGAATGTAAAAGGTGGAACTGGACCACCAATAGACAAAAGATGGCTATATGTGCAAGCAGCGGCGAATATTTGAGGGTTGCAAATGTAAAAGTTTTATTCAGTTATTAGATTTATGTCTAGTTTTATTTTAGATCAATGTGTAATATTAATTTTGGGCATTCTATGCTCAAAGTTAATAATAGGGGCGATGTATTTATCAAGTATTGCAGTCTTACTCTATGTAAGACAACACGCTACTTGTTTTGTTTATTTTGGTTAATTATTAATAAAAACTAACCCTAGGCCCTGCCTAGTGGATTACTAAAAAAATACATCATAAGTATTGTGGCGCTCTCTGTTTGATCGACTGTTGATATTCAAGTTTGTTTGGTGGCACCGAAGAATTCTCGAAGTATATCTCGTAGAAAGATTGGGTATTAGAGGTGTGGCATGTGTTCGTACGGCGGAATTGGGATCAGATATGGTGATTCGTGTGCTATATGGAGATGAAAACTAGGAGTTCTCATAAACAGGCTATGTTATGGTTGTGGGTAACGTGTATCAGTTCTGTGTGGTAACTATTGGAGTTTGGAGACCCGAGTGGATCTTTGTTGCTTGGTATGTCAGATTTTGGATGTGATATTGGGTATAGACTGGTTGTCTCAGTGTTGTGTTAATCTGGGTTGTTGCACTAAGACGGCGACGTTGGCTACGCCGGGGATACCACGAATTGAGTGTCGAGGTTCGACGGATTATGTTCACAGCAAGGTGATTTTATTTTGAAGACCCAGCGGATGGTTCAGAAGGGTTGTCTTTCTTATTTGGCCTTCGTGATGAGCGTCAGGGCAGAGACTTCTCCTATTGATTCAGTTCTAGTGATGAGGGACTTTTTTGGATGTGTTTCCTGCTGTCGGGCATGTCGCTGGACAGGGTTGTTGATTTCGGTATTGGTTTGGTGCAGGGCACCTTATCGTATGGCACCGGCGGAAGTAGAGGAGTTGAAGGAGAAGCTTTAGGAACTCCTTGGTAAGGGGTTCATTGGTAGACCAAAATGGATGTGTGTTCTACATCGAGTCGGCTTGGTTGACTACAAGTTGTATTGTTGAGGGATGTGTTGATTCGATTGTTTTTGAGCTTATTAGTGATCCGGGGAGATCTATGAGTTATCTTTCCATGTTGCGAGGCGTTAGGATTTGTTGGATATAGGCACACGTGGTGCGGTTTTATCGGGGTCTCTCAGTGGAATTTGAGCGGGAAGAGTATTGGGTATTGCTCGGCGGATGGCGTATCGGTTGTGTCCTTTCGGGTTTTGTGTAATGTTATGTCAATTGCTTCACCGTGGTTATGATGATTTGCTTTGGTTCTAGAAACCAAATTGCGCGTGGTTGTCGATTTTGAGCATAGTGACTTGAGGTGTTTCACGTGAACCAGTGTTCAGATAGGATCGCGCATTGCAGCAAAGTTATGTGGAGGTATGACCCTTCAGGTTAGATTCGTATGTTCTATTTCTATAATGTGTGACGGGTTCTCAGCATTGTGTGTGGTGGTACTGGTGAGCTTGTGGTACAGCTCTCGTTTGAGTAATTTTTCATGATTTGAGTACGTTCAGATTGTTGCTTATTGGTGCGCGGATTGCACGAGTTGCGTCCTTAGATTGTATTGATGGGTCATGTTACCAGAGTAGTTGTGTGGTATTATATGAGATTTTTAGGATCTAGAAGGTATACAAACGGAATCGGTTTCGGCATGTTGGAATGACAATATCGATGTTTGGCTCAGAAATTTGCTATGGTCCATGCCAAAGGGGAAGTGACTTCACGAATGGTCAATCTGAGGAATGGTTATGACTTTTTATGTGTTTCATTTATCATTGGCAGTATATGAAAGTGTTGGAATGAGACTTTAGTTGATAAGAGGTTTACTATCGGTATTTGGTTATTGTGTGCAGCTGTTGTAATTAGATGTTATCGCTATAAGTGTTTGAGTTATGTGGTATATCATGTAATTTCACCTGAGGTTGCAGGTATGGGTTATTACAGCTGGTTCGGGCTTATTCAGAGTATAGATGTGGGATTCTGATCTTGTAGGTGATTTGAGGAGTAGAAATGGGGTTCTAAGGTTTATAGGCTAGATTGGATTGCGACATTTCAGTTACATTGTGTAATCGAACCTATATGAGATAGGGTGACGTGGGATCACCCCCGGGTATCTGCATGATAAGGTTATACAACAACTTGTTGGCTTTTGGAACAACAATGGGCACGTTCGAGAACGAACGTATGTTTAAGTGGGGGAGGATGTAACAACCCGACCGGTCGTTTTAAGCTTTTGCACTTTGCTCGCTAGTTCTCGGGCATGACTAGCTCCGTGTGATGTATTATGAATTATGTAAATCGTCGGTTTTGGTTTTCAGGGTAACCAGAATGAATTTTTAAGAAAACAGTTCTTAGTTTGAAGCTTAAGATTTGAAAGGTTTGACCAAGATTTGACTTGTTGGTATATGATCTCGAATCGGAATTTTTATGATTTGTTTAGCTCCATTATGTGATTTGGGACTTCGGAGCGTGATCGGAATGTGATTTGGAGGTCAGTGGAAGGTTTAGGCTTGAATTGGCGAAATTGGAATTTTGACGATTTCCGGTTGATAGGTGCAACTTTGATATAGTGGTCGGAATGGAATTCCGGGAGTTGCATTAGGTCCGTTGTGTCATTTGGGATGTGTGTGCGAAATTTCAGTTCATTCGGACGTGGTTTGGTAGGCTTTTTGATCAAAAGAGGAATTTCGGATGATTTTGGAACCTTAGGCTTGAATTCGATGTGATTTGATGGATTCGATGTTGTTTGAGCTGTTTCGAAGATCGGTACAAGTTTGGGTAGTGGTATATGATGTGTTTGTACTTTTAGTTGAGGTCCCGGGAGCCTCGGGGTGATTTCGGATGGGTGATGGAAGAATTGGAATTTAGTTTTTGCAGCTGAAGCATTTTGTTTCTGTCATAACCGCACCTGCGGTTGGAAGGCCGCAGGTGCGATGCCCGCAGAAGCGGAAGGTAGCTGCAGATGCGGCCAAGGAAAGTTAGGGCAGTGAATTCAACGGCAAATCGAAGAGAATCAGTTGGGTAAGTTCCCTAAGCTTCATTGCTTGAGTTTATGATCATTTTTCCATTGGTTAATCATGGTATTAGTGGAAATTAAGGGTTAAATTTGAGGAAACTAGGGCTTGGTATTGGAGACCTAGACTTGAGGATTTGAGGGACCATTTGTGGTCGGATTTTGGGACTTTTGATATGTATGAACTCGTAGGGAGATAAGGAATATGTTGATGTAAAATTTATCGAATTCCGAGATGTGGGCCCCGGGGTTGGGTTTTGGTAGTTTGGGGATTTATGTTGTAAATTGATTATTTTTGCTTGGGCTTCGTTCCCTTAGCATATTTTGATGTCGTGGTTCTGATTTTGGATAGATTCGACGCGAGTGGAGGCCGATTTGAGGGGCAAAGGAGTCGCGGGCTAGAGTTTGGATCGGATTGAGGTGAGTAATGATTGTAAATGTTGTCCTGAGGGTATGAAACCCCGAACTGCATATCGTGGTGCTATATCGAGGTGACGCACACACTAGATGACGAGCGTGGGGTCGTGCACCGTTGGGGATTGTGACTTTGTCCATCCCGAATGACTATTTTACCGCGTATTTGACTGAAAACTATTTGTTATCATCATGTTTTGGGCTAAATGCCATATTTGGGCCTTGTGCCAACTATTTGGACCCTTAGGGGATTTTTACTGATATTTCCTCACTATTTTGACTTTATACTTGTACTCAGTCATGTTATATACTACTGTTTTTCATTACTCAGCCATGTTTACTCTGTTTTAATACATTAAATAATATTTTAAATGATAATTAGGCTGAGCATCATGTTTGACTGTTGCCCGAGTGGCTTATGAGATTTTGACTGAGTAAGGTCGAGGCCCTGTGTTGTGAGGATACACTGATTATGATTATGAGGCCGAGAGCTTGAGATTGTACGCCACGACGTGTCTTGTTGATATGAGGCCGAGAGCCTATGTGATTATGCCACGAGATGGCTTGGTATTGCGCTTGGGTCGTATGGGGCCCCTCCAGGAGTCTGCACACCCCCAGTGAGTGCGGGTACCCATTGTGAAGTGAGATATAGCCCGAGGGGATGGTTATTGTTCCATGTGTTGCTCGAGGGGTTGATTCTGTTGGTATTGTGCCCGAGAGGCGTTTCTTTATGTGTTTACCTTTTCTAGTTGCCTGTCTTTTACTTGCTTGACTGTTTAAAGAGACATTTTAAGAAGCTTAAATTGGACTAAAGTGACTTTGCATATTTTCACTGTTTCATTACTTTCACTGGATTTTACCACTTCCTTATAGCCTTTGATGTGCCTTACATGATCTCCTATTTCTCAGTCTTCATTTATTATTATTACTCACTGAGTCGGAGTAATCACATTACTCCCTGCACCTTGTGTGCAGATTCAAGTATTTCTGAACCCGTTAGCGGGTATTGGTTGCTCAGAGGCAGAGTCATCGGAGTTTAGCAAGGTAGCTGCCCGGCATTCGCAGCACTGCTTTTCTCCATCTCGATTCCACTAGACTGTATTTAGTACATTTTCAGACTTTCCACTGTATTTAGACCTTAGTAGATGCTCGTGACTAGTGATACCCCGATGTCGGGCTGTGTTGGTTTTTTTTCCGCAGATTGTATAATTTCACTATTTCACGTGTTTACTTCTATTCACTATTAGATAGCATGCCTATAGAAATCAAATATCATTTACTATTTGCTCAATTTGTGCAATTGCAGTGTGATTATTAGATAAAATGCCTATAGGATCATGTTAAATAATTAATATATGCTTCCATTGATATTCATCTGAATACCATTTATGTAGGGCCTTAATTGATTAACTAATTGGTTGTCTTGTTGTTTCTATCACATTGTCACCTAGACAACATGCTTATAGGAATAAGCATGATAAATCTGTGTTCAAATACCAACTATTAGAGAACCTGCCTGTAGGATTCCGTTACTTGCTTAGAAAGCATGCTAATCGGATAAAAAATGAGTAATTCTGAGTTTTCGAATGGCTTCACTGCCCCAAGCACAAATCATTTAGAGATTATGTCTATAGGCTTTTATAACACTTGTAATTTGTAATTTCGATAATCTGGACAGCGGAACTGCCCATGAGATGTTCTTAAACTATGTGGTCACATAGAATACATGCCTATAGGTTTTAACAACTCCAATATATTTCGATTCGAAAACTGCCTACTCTAGAATCTGAATATGTCCGCGTGCTTTTGTTACTTATGTGTGGAGGCTAACTAGAGCCATTCGTAATTTTGTGTGTAGTCTTACTTGTTTTTGAATGTACACATGATTTTATCATTTGAGCACCCTAAGTAAAGTCTAGAACCACAAAAATTGTAGGTCCAAGTTGCATTAGATCAGGCTAGACCAAATGTTCCAACTCCTTCTTCTTCTTCTGATTCTCAATCATCTAAAAGAACTGCGGGAGCAAGAGCATTTATTGATTGGGACGGGTTCAGGGGTTCTCAAGGTTCTAGTACTAGTAATTTTTCACAACTAAATGAGCTTGAAGTTTATTTATCACAGGGAATTGAGGAAGTGAATTCCGACGACTCCTTTAATATTTTTGAATGGTGGAAGGACAAAGCGAAACACTTTCCGATTCTTTCAAGGATGGCCCGAGACTTTTTAACTATTCAAGCTTTAACAGTGTCATCAACGAGTGTTTTCAGTCAAGCAAGACTTCAACTCGGTGATTATAGAACGTCTATGAGGGAGAGCTTGGAAAAATTAGTACTTTTCAGAGATTAGATCCGTTTAGAAAGAAGAAATCTTGGACTTGCTGAATCACAACCAAAGGTAGACGAAGCTTACGAAAAAATGCTAGTTAAACTTGCGGAGGATTCTGCTTCGCTCGGAATCGGTGATGACCAAGCTTCTTTTCCACCTCCACCAACGGAAATTCCTCCGAACCTTAATAGATTTATGAAGTTTGTAAGAGATACCCTATAAATTAATATGTAACTTGTATTTTGGCACATCTTGATTAGTTTCTTTTTCTTCTCAATTGTGGTATTAGAACCTTGTTGTGCTCATTCCACAGGGGGGAGGAAGACTAAGAAAGATATTGCAATGTTTTGTTAATGCTATAATAAAATTATAACGCATTGCTTTGACTATCTCTTTACAATATTTTATCTTTAAATTTGAATTAAAAAATTTAGGTCACAATTCTATATATAATTTACAAGGAATTGCCTTAGATATTGTTATTACCATCTTTTTTTCTAACTTCTATAAAATTTAAAACAAAAATAGAAAGTGTCTGTTTGGGCCCACTTAGGCCCGGGACCGACCCACTTAGCTCGGGACTATTAGTTCGTGGTCCCGGTTCCGGGATGGTTCCTACAAAAAAAACTTGAAGCCTGGGACCACTTAGGATCGGCCCACGAAGCCCGATCCCACTTAAGACCGGCCCACGAAGCCCGTTTAGGACCGGGCCTGACCAACTTGCCAGCCTTAGCCCAAAGCTTCTTGGACCATAGGCATAGCACGGGTAGTGAACACATAGGATATAGCCTAGAATTGAACTAGAGCACTTTAGGTAGGAAACTTTAATATAGTAATTGGGTAGCAGGAGCTGATAGTCTATGCCCGCTGAATAATATGAGCAACCCCTACCCTAAGGGAGTTGCGAAGTATTATTAAAGTTGCACGAGGTGATCCTTTAGGCTATAAAACTTAGGACCCCCTGCCCCTCTTTTTATATGTTTGTTACTCGTGCCTTTATTTCTTTGAACTTAGAACAATTAGATTGTATCTTGTAACCTCCAAAGCCTTGTACCGATCATTTATATATAGTCTAATTCCTTCTTATGTGAAATCTTCTTTACGCTAGCTTTATATCGTGGTTGAACAGTTAAATCCATGTCATCCCTGAATTTACATGATCACATAGGACAATTATAATCCAATATAGCATAAATTTTGGTCGAGACCCACAGTTGTGGACCTCGAAGAATGCCTAATACCTTCTCCTCGAAGTAATTTAAGACCTTACCTGATCTTTTGTGATGCATACTAGTTAAAATAGAGTTATTTGCCAATCTAATGCACCTTAAAATCGTTAGGTGGTGACTCTTCTCTTTTAATACCCATTTAAAAGATTTTTCACACGTCGAAACCCGCTTTTGCGAGAAAATGGGGCGCGAAATTAGATACAAAGAGCAAAATCCTATTTCTGATCATATAAATGATTTTCACAGTGACCTCATCCAGCTGTCTAGAATGGGTGTAAGGTTTGATGAAGAAATATAGGACCTGGTTTCTGAATTCTCTTCCTCACTATTGAAAAAAACTTCGAGTTTCTTTGACTAATTCTGCTCCTAGTGGTGTTGTAATTATGGAATATGCTAAGAATGGTGTCTTGAATGCAGAGATGAGAAGAAGATCTCAAGCCTCATCTTCTTCAGCTTCACGCTCTGATGCTTTCATTACCGAATACAAAGGGAGAAAGACCTTTAGAGTTTGGAATGGCAGAGGCAAAAGTAGAAGCAAATCAAGGTCCAGGCACAAGAATGTTACATGTGATCATTCTAGCAAGAGAGGGCATATCAAAAAGATTGTTACATATTGAAGAGTGAAATGAGGCAACAGAAGAAAGATGGCGACAATGAAAATTGTGTTACTACTGTTGTTCGTGATGATGTTCTTTTTGTGCGTGACGAAAATATCATTAATCTTATTCATGATGAGACTAGCCGATTTGTGGATTGAGGTGCCATTTCTCATGTCATGCCAAAGAAGGAACACTTTTTTACTTATACTTCAGGTAACTTTGGAAAGTTAAAAATGGGTGTTGATGGTGAGGTTGATGTATTTGGCATTAGCAGAATTTGCTTGAAAACTAATAGTGGCTCCAGGTTAGTTATTAACAATGTCAAACATGCTCTAGATGTCTGCCTGAATCTAATCTCTACAGGAAATCTTGATAATGAGGGTTATTATAACATCCTTGGTGGTAGCTAGTGGAAGATTACTAGAGGTTCAATAATTGTGGCAGGATGTACTTGTACAAAATGCATGGCTACATTTCTATTGACTCGTTTAATTTAGTTAAGAATGATACTTCATCAGAGTTATAACAGACAAGGCCGAGTCATATGAGCGAGAAGGGGATTGGTAGTTTGGCTAAGAAGAATTTACTACTTCTGGAGTGAAACAAGCAAAGTTACAGAAATGTGTTCACTGTTTAGCTGAAAAACTGAAAAGAGTTTCTTTTCAGAGTCATCCACCGTCGAGAAAGCTTTATTTCCGGATTTGGTGATCACGTCCAATTCACACCCAATAAAAGAGTATGAAACGGTCGCTGCATTATAAATTCCAACACGAGTCGGGGTTGAATCCACAGGGAGCTTAGATTGGCACTATAGTAAACACTTAAGAAAAGAACTCAAAATAGCTAAATTTAAGTTCCAAACAATAGTGGGAAATTGTTATCTAAATTGAATAACAGATTGAACTAACTAGTATGCAAATAGTGAGTGAAATATTTGATGTTTTTATAAAATAAGGGAAAAGCCTAGAGATGTAACCTTCACCTAGGTGTAAACCTAATGGGTAGATTAAATCTATGCTTGTTTGGTAGATCAGGGTGTGTTATGACTCTCAATACTCAAGTACCCACTTAATACCTCTCGATCAAAGAGTGACAATGCCCAAATTGGCTTTCTCAAGACCAAATGGGTAGCAATCTAAACAATTGATATGAATCCAAATGGTATTATCCCTATCTCTAGTTCAAATCCTATAAAAACTAGTTAAAACTTCAACTAGTTCAATTTTTTGTTAGCAAGTTTTTCTAGACTAGGTTCCTCTTTCTCAAGTAAGAACTAAGTCAAATAGGCATGAAGCAATGGTTGCAACCATTAATTCTAGATATAAATTATAAAATAAGGCTAAATAATATATACCCAATCAATAACAAATATTAATATTAAATACCCATAAGTATTACATACTAGGGTTGGGTCACAACCTTAGATAAAATCTGGCTACTCATAATCATAGTCATAGGAAATGGAAAAGAAGTAGTAATTGTAGACATAAAACTAAAATTAAAAGGAAAAATTAATGGGTCTTCTCTAATTGTAGTAACAATTTGCCCAAAATGGCTACATCTAACCGCTATCAGCTGCTACAGTACAAAAGTTGCCCTAAAAAGTGTTTCTCGTCTATTTATAGTGCTCTCAAATTCGCTGATAAAAATGCTCTTCGGAAGGTTCTGCGGTCGCATAATTCATCTGCGGTCCACACTTTCATTTGTTTCTCTTGAAGTAGGAGGGATTCTTCGGCCATGCAATAACTTCTGCGGCCGCACAATTTGGTTGCGGACCATGTTTCAAGAAGGCTCCAGACCTGGTCTTTTGCATCTTCTCTAATTTTTCAAGCTTGTCAGTGCGAACAGCTTCTGTGGCTGCACAATTTGGTATGTAGACCGCGCTAGTACTAAAATCCTCTAAATATTCAAGGGTTAGCCTGCGGCCACACTTTACTCTCTGCAGGCCTCATCTGCATTTGTGGCTGTAGAATAAATTTTGTGGACCACACAACTCTTTGCACTCTTCTCTCTAACTATTTGAGCCGGGACTTCTCCTTCTTGAGTTAGATATATTCGTTGAGCTTACATCCTTTAGCATGCCTGTAATTCACACATTTTTATTAGATTCAAAAATAAAAACCACTAATTTCAGACTAAAAACTAAAGCAAAAAGGTACTAATAAGTGGTTAAAATCTACATTTATCAACTCCACCAAACTTAAGTCCTTGCTTGTCCTCAGGCAACTAGATTAGTTCCCACCTCCTAAGTGGAATTATAGGTCATTTATATTCAGTTGGGACCAATAATTACCTACAATACTCATCTTTTCTCAACAAGGTGTCAAAATGTGCAACTTGCAATTAACTCTATTGTCACATTTGAGCTTCAAAAATTGACTTCATTCATCAAGGACTCTTGTTCTTTCATGTAAATCATGGTAGAATCCAAAGTCTTCCTCTTCTACCTTCTATTTGCCATGCTCACTTCAAGATTTAACACTCAATTTCTAAAGCAGTAAAAGTTTCACTCTTCTCTCACAAAGGAATGTCACAAGTAAAACGTCAAGTACCTTAGGCTTTCCACTCATGTAAATCTCCACTAATGTAAGCTTACTCGATTCAAAATCAAATAGGACTTCTTTCGGGTTGTGATCAAGGCTTTTGGATTGGGGTAGGGGTACTATATGGGATAAGTGGTTACACCATTCCTTAAGCATTCCACATTTCATTTCTTGACTCACACTTGCCAAACCGTTAGATGCATCTATTTTTCTAGGGGGCTAGAGAGACTTATCATGACTCTTTGTTGTTCATTTCCTTCTTTTTCTCCCCCGATGCTCATACTAGAGATAATTGCCTCTTTTTACTTTCATCAATCTCCCTTCTTTTATTCTTTTTGCGCTTTCTTTTTGTTCTTTCTTTTCTTACTTTCTCTTTAGGCTTTGAGCCTCAACTCCCCCACCCCCCCCGCCCACCCGCCCACC